>NC_053491.1:204821763-205121763 GCF_905171775.1 Rana temporaria | reverse complement strand
AATTAATTCTATGTTCTGACTGGTTCCCTCACTTACTGACCAAACTCGATTGCTTGGATTATTTCTTATTTTTAACAGAACATTATGAACTCATGTTTTGTCTATGGTCACACATCTGGCTCAGAAATGTGCGGGATCTGCTTGAAAATGGCACATACTTTCGACATGTCAATATTCAGAGACCTATAATGCTAATGCAATTTCCACTATTGTGGAACTTTGATGTTCAGTCTATATATACATATGTATATATGGTAATGATTGCTTATACTGATAAACATCTCATATTTCTCCTGACCTCTCTGAATTTGTTTCCCTGTTCTAAAGAATGGTGTACTAAACAAAATTTTTATTTTTTTTATTTTTTATCAGGTACCTGAATTGGGTGTCTGTTAATGACCTACCTTTCATAGACTAGTATTGTGCAATAAGGTCAGTTTGTCTTTGTTAAGAAACATTGTCCATATTATCAAAGGAATTCCTACTTAAATTGTTATGAACTATATCAGTGGTACATAATAGGTTTTAGTTGTCTAGCCACATCATGCTTCAGGGTGAGCAATTTGTCTCCTTAAACTTTTTAAGACATTTTCTTGAACATTTTGATAAAGTTAGGCTCACTAAGAAAAAATGTATTTTTCTCAACTCTCCAACTTCATATATCTGTCTTAAGGGAATGCTTTGATCTGCTTCTTGCTAAGTTAGAAGTTAATCCTGTCATTTACAAAATCTATAATTGATAGACTAATCTTTAATTGTTTGGCTATTGTCATTTCTGGTAACGTCTTGGTTTCTGATTGCTGTTAAAGTAAAACTAAAGACTTGTTCTTTTTCATTTGAAAATAATAAACATGTTATACTTACCTGCTCTGAGTAATGGTTTTGCACAGAACAACCCAGATCCTCTTCTTCTCGGGTCCCTCGCCGGTGCTCCTGGCCCCTCCCTCCTGCCTCCTCCTGCCCCTATAGTAAACAGTTTGCTATGGGGGCACCTGAGCCCAGCTGCAGCTCTGTGTGTCCATTCAGACATGGAGCCGTGGCCTGGCCCTGCCCCTATCGCTCCCCATTGGCTCACTGACTTTGATTGACAGCAGCGTGAACCAACGGTGCTCTGCTGATGTCTCAGCCAATCAGGAGGGATAGACCCGGCCAGACTTGTCTTTCGTGCAACATCGCTAGATCAAGGTGGGGTTTAGGTAAGTGTTGGGGGCCTTAGGAAGACTGATGCAAACAGGTTTTTTAAATCTTAATGCATAGAATGTATTAAGATAAAAAAGCTTCTGCCTGTAAAACCACTTTAATCATGTATACATGACGCTATATTATTTTATTAAACAAACTGACATTTTACTATCTTCACCCAGGGATGTAATGTTTAGGGCCACTTTTACTGTGGCCTTCATATATGACAACATATATATTTTTTCACCTTATTCACCTAATGTAATAATATTTGTAGTCTACATGTTATATTGGTTTAGTAGATGTTTTGTTGAAGACAGAAAAAAGATGTTGGCAAATTTGCTTCAAATAACAGTGCCTGTTCTTACCATATTAATGCAAACACTTTGGTTTTGCCAGTTTGCTTAACTGGCCTATCTATATGTTGTTGATTTATCAGAGAAAGTACATACAAAGGATGAATATACAGGCTCCACGTCCCTGCTAAGTCTCAACATTAAATGTAACTAATAAATTCATCATATGAAGTAAAGAAGTCATCAAACTTTTAAGGTAACAAGAAGGGCATAAGGCAGGGGTGTCAAACTCAATTTCATTGTGGGCCGCATCAACATTATTATTGCCCTCATAAGGGCCGGTTGTATCTGTAGATTAGATGTCCAGCACATCCCCTCCCCCTTTACATTAGATGTCATAAGCCACCCACCAGAGTACCCCAGTCTCCCTTAAATCACAGTGCACCCCTCTTTCCTTATCCCGCTGCTGGGAAGTAGCTGGATGCCTTTGTTGAAAGCAAAAAGTAATGGTCTGGAGGAGGACCAGAGGAGGGCTGGAGCTGCAGCTGCAGGAGACGTGCGAGGGCCACATGAAATGGCCTGGAGGGCCAGATTCGGCCCACGGGCCTTGTGTTTGACACCTGTGGCATAAGGGAATGATACACTGGAAAGGGATTACCTGCATATTTGGTACATACCGTGTAACAGAACTTAAAGACTAGATAAAGTCATTTGTAGTAATTTTGAATAGAGAAATAGAGGGTGATATCCCCTGTCAGGATTTTTTACCCTCTGTGTTCCATTGGGGAAATTTCTCTTAATTTCCTGTCCTACAGCCAAAACAGAAAGAGAGAGGAAATCCCCCCAAACTGAGGAAAACCCTGACTGTCACCAGAAGTAGTGTCCCCACTGGAAAATGTACACCCTATTCCTGTTCTGGGAACAACCCAAAAGTTGGGAATTTCTTGCACTTTTACCAAAAAATTATACAACATGACAAATATAGAGGGTAATCTGCTTCTCGGGGACAAAGACAGCAATACAAATCTGACAGGTGTTCTAATCACTCTCTACTCTATTTAGAAACCAGAAACAGAGTGTTGACTTTAGTTCTGCGTTAAAGTGCATTAAAACCCATAATTTGTTTTTCATATTTGATATTCTTTAATGTTTAAAGTTTTCCTAAACAAATCATTTTTGTATGAATATGTTGCAAAATTTCTCTGGAGATCCTGCCAGTTAAAGCCCTTCCTTTTTTTGAGGCCGACATCACTAATTCTCTGCCTTGCGATTAACAACAGTGTTGTCAGCCTGCCATAGATATTCCCTCATTTGGTCATTGGACTGAAATGCTGCAGCTAATTATTAGGCAGTGGCTTAGTGTGTGCAAATCTCCAGGTTAGAAACTGTGCAACAGCAAGGCATGATGCCAAACATACCCCCCCAGGCCCCTCTTTAAGATTACATAGAAGGAGAAGACTAAAGCTGGCCACACATGACTCATTTTTTTCAATCAGCCAGTGGGCTAATCGAAAAATAGAAAAGGTTTAGGTAGGTGTAGGACAAAAATTGATTTTTGCATTGATTTAAGGTCAGTAGACAGAAGGCGTGGCTGTGTATTAGGAAAAAAAAATGATATTTCCTCAGCAACCTTCCTCCAATATCATTGCAACATAGGATAGCTCCCTACCAAGTTTTTTTTTAATATTATCTACTATACGATTGACAGAGATGTGCCGCTCTCTATGCTAATTACTAAATCTGTCAATCATGGTAATGGCAAATCTGTAGCACTTTTTTTAATAAATGCATGTTATGAAGTTTTACTGGCAGCATGGACAACTATACATACTCCAGATGACTTTGTTTGCCAGATGTTAGCACCCAGACATATGGATATCAGATGCTGCACATATGTGCTACAATATTCCATTAAAAGTTTGTTTAACTTTCAAGTCTATATTAAACCCCTCTTTTCATTTTGGACCGAGCACAGAAGGGATAAGTGTTAAATTTTTTTCATTCAAGCAGCGGGTTGAATAAAAAAAGAAGGATCCAATTCCCCCATCCACACATTCAAGGTGGATGGGGGAATCTCTCCCGCTGAGCTATTGTGTTCTGACAGTGGGGAGACTTCCCGCCATCAGAATACACTGATCAGCGATGCCGGCTAAAGCCGGCAAAGCTGGTCGAACAGCATTTATTCGACAGGCTTGTTGTACATGTAGGAATACATTGTTTATGTATTTTTGTACAACAACTACATATATATTCTTCAACCAGTAGATAGCAGTGTTTATAAGTTTGTAGCTACTTTATGGTAAACTCTATGGCCCAGATTCTCAAAAGAGATACGACGGCGTATCTCTGCGTTGAGCCGTCGTATCTATGCGACTGATTCTTAGAATCAGTTACGCATAGATATCTATTAGATCCAACAGGTTTAAGTCTCTTAGGCCGTCGGATCTTAAGTGCAATTGTTTTTGGCCCGCTAGCTGGCGCTTCCGTCGAAATCCGCGTTGAGTATGCAAATTAGCTAGATACGCGAATTCCCGAATGTACGCGCGGCTGACACAGTAAAGTTACGACGTTTACGTTAGGCTTTTCCCAGCGTAAAGTTGCCCCTGGGTCTATGAGGCGCAGCCAATGTTAACTATGGCGTCGTTCCCGCGTCGAAAATTAAAAAATTTACGTTGTTTGCGTAAGTCGTCCGTGAATGGGGCTGGACGTCATTTACATTCACGTCGAAACCAATGACGTCCTTGCGACGTAATTTGGAGCAATGCACACTGGGATATTTTACGGACGGCGCATGTGCAGTTCGTTCAGCGCGGGGACGCGCTTCATTTAAATGATACACGCCCCCTACCCGCCGAATTTGAATTCCGCCGGGTGATTTACGCTACGCCGCCGCAACTTTACAGGCAAGTGCTTTGTGAATAAAGCACTTGCCTGAAAAACTTGCGGTGGCGTAACGTAAATCAGATACGTTACGCCGGCACAAATTTACGGCGATCTACGTGAATCTGCCCCATTGTCCTTTCTCTGTATAATAAAATTCCTGTTTGCAGTAAAGAAGCAGCAAAACCCATGTGGACTGTTCACTGTCTGTCTGTTCCATAGAGCTATATATAGAATTTTCACATTAGGTTACGGCCCCAGGCATAGCCCAGACACTCACCCAGAGAAAAGCTGAGAAGCCAGTCATAGCCAGCTACAGCAGTTAAATGCAAGATGCAGCAACAGAAAGAAGATTGCAAAATAATAAAAGAAAATGGGCAGTAACACGGTTGCAACAAAGCTTTAATTTGCAAATCTGACAAACCAGAACTACAGTCTTGGAAATTCAAGGTGAAAATGCTTCTAATAAGAGAAGGTACTTGAAAATGTATGAATGAAGTCAGGCCAGAACACCCTTCAGATGAGTGGATAGAGAAAGACCAAAAAGCTCAGAGTACAATCCCTCTTAGTATAGAAGATGATCAAATTATACATATATGTAAGTGTGAACCTGCTAAAGAAATGTGGGAAGGATTACAAAAGGTGCATGGAAAAGCTAATCAGTAATCAGTAATAAACTGTATTTGATAGAAAGCTATACCAAACCAAGTTGATGAAAGGCCAGGATATGCAAGATTACATTAGGCAAACCTTGGAATTGATTGAATGCCTAAGAATTATAGGAGAAGAAATAAAAGATTTTCATGTCTCAGCACTATTAATAAGTGGCTTAATAGAAAGTTATGAAACACTTGTCACAGCACTTGATGCACATCCAGATAATGAACTGACATATCATATTTTAAGGGTAAGCTTGTGGATGGATATAAATGTAAAAGTCGCAGAGTCTGCTTTAAAGATGAAAAATAGGAATACAATTTGTAGCGTGCAACAAGAAACACGTGAATGTCATGTGTGCAAGAAGCAAGGACATTTAAATGCAGATTGCAGAATCTGGAAAGCTAGAATGCAAAAACAAACCAACACAAACGCTTCAATCTGAGGTAGATTCTACATGAAGATAGGCAACAAAATGACACAGAAATATAAATTAACACAGACAATCCAAATGCTGTCAATAAAAAAAACAGGCCACAAAAGGCTTCAATCAGGAAATCCACCAGAGGCAGTAAAGGCATCCCACCCAAACATCTGTCCTATGTTACTCACGTAGCCTTAAAACCAGAGCCAGACTCAAAAGATGAGATTCAAAGACTTTAACTCATGAGAAACAAAAGTGGATCACAGTATTTGACAAAACCACTTACAAGAAACAGATTTGTAGAATTGAGTTTAAGATCCAAAATTAGACTAACATAAGGAGTAGTTATTGAGTGGGGGTGTTGGAATACATTGGAACAACTACAGATATATTCTTCAACCAGTAGATGGCAGTGTTTATAAGTTTCTAGCTCCTCTTTGGTAAACTCTATGTCTCTGTATAATAAAGTTCCTGTTCCTGTCTGTTTATCAGCAAAGCCCATGTGGACTGTGGTCTGTTCTGTAGGACTATATACATAATTTATAACAGTACAGAAGTCAAACAGTAGAATGTGTTATGTACAACCACTGTCCACAAACATGGATTGAATTAAGGCCAGTCCCTGCTAAGCTGGTCAACATTTGATTCATGTATGGCCAGCTTTAGAATTTCTGTTAGATTTTATTATGATCTGGATTATCATTAGTGGAATTTTACCTCACTTTTTGTTCTGTGACAGGGGATCACAGTAAATGTCTATAATATTTTAGAAAGGTCATATGGCGAAGTGTGTTGTTGCCATCATCCCAAATTTGCTTTACTATTGAGTGGGATTGTATTGGGCAACCCAGGTAGAGACAACTACAACATTAAATGTTCTCTAAAAACTCCATCTTTTATTTCTTGATACATGTATTAAAAAAATCCATAAAAGGTATATGCCATTAATTCATATATTCACCTATTTTGAGATAGGAATGAGGGACACCTATTAACAAATGTGTGTAGGCATAGGACATGCCCCCTGCCACACCCTCTTAAAGAAGAATTAATCAAAAAAAGTTTAATTAAATCCACAAATACTTTTTTACCATTACTATTCCTTTATAATGGCTTTTAAAATGTACAAATGCAGCAATTTAAAACTTGGATGAAAGGTTTAGCAATGGGAAACACTTTTTGAAAGATAAAAAGTGAATTTAAAACACAACTATATAAATCAGACCAAAATGAGGGACAAATGAGGAGGAATGAGGGGACAGAGGGACATTGCTTCAAATCAGGGACAGACCCTCAAAAACAGGGACAGTTGGGAGCTATGGTATTGGGATACCTGCCTTTACATGCACATGAACTTTAATGGCATCCCACTCTTAGTCCATAGGCTTCAATATTGAGTTGGCCCACCTTTTGCTTCTATAACAGCTTCAACTGCTCTGGGAAGGCCGTCCACAAGGTTTAGGCGTGTGTCTATGGGAATGTTTGACCATTCTTACAGAAGTGCATTTGTGAACACAGGCACTGATGTTGGACAAGATGGCTTGGCTCGCAGTCTCCAATCTAATTCATCCCAAAGGTGTTCTAACGGGTTCAAGTCAGGACCTGACAGCTCCTATGATCTATGGCAGTCCTTCTGGGTTTGATATGCTTTGAGTAGGACGTATAGCAGTAATTCTGGTTTTGATCCGCTCCAATGGTCCTTGTGTGCTATGAAGAGGACTTGCAGAAAAGGTCACGCATATGCTGTCTGTGGGTGAATGCTCTGGCCAAAACTAGCATACTATGTAAGCTGTTACTCATGTCACTTATATCACATTATAAATTACACTGCTATTTTGAATTTGGAATTAATCTAAGCAAGGTTATCTATTTTCACAGAGTGGTATTAATCCCTGAAGAAGATACCAGTTGAATTTTTCTAAATGTGTAGGAATTTTTAGAGCTGCTGAAACCATCAACTGTGTTGGATGTATATATACTGTATAGTGATGGAATACAACAACAAGTAGCTGGGAATAGAACTGTATGCTATTGTCTTGCATGTTTTATGGTATGATGAGGAACGGCATCATTACAATGCTATGTACTAGGTCATTATATGTGTACTAGGTCATTATATGAATTAATGGCATATATTTTTGGGGGTTTTTTATATACATTTATCAAAAAATAAAAAATGCAATTTTAAAGGAACTTTTAATGTTGTAGTTGTCTATACCTGGGTTGCCCCTCACAATCCCACTCAATAGAGGAATTAAACTGTACTACAATGTCTATAATCCTTTTTTCGGCATTCTGAAAAATTATTATGACTGTCTCTAATTGTCTCTAATTTTACTGTTCGTAAGAACTTTGTAATGTCCGGCCAACCTTGCAGTCATGTTTAACTAGTTACCAGACTGATAAAATATGTCTGCTGGAGTAAAAAATACAGGTCACTTCTTCAGTTTTGTAGCTGTTCAGTGCAAATAGATCAAAGGCTGACGTAAACACAGCATTGACATGTGAATCTTAAACAATGGTCCATCTCCAAATTCCTTTGTGACATAGGGGCTCAGTCATCGACAGACCAGCATGCAGTCTAGGATATTACTGCTGTAGTGGCTCAGTGCCATCCTGTAGAACTTGACCAATGCAAGTACTTTACATACATAATGGTACCCAACATTGTGTTTCTCTTTCTTCATAGTGTAAAATACCAGTAGCATTTCACATAAATATATGAGAGGATAAGTAACAGTAAAGAGGAACCTTATTCCTGTTCTTAAAATCTAAAAGTTTACAAATAATGTACTTGCTGATTTCTACCAAACAAATACTTACCAGCCAGTTATTAGAGTGCAGTGCAGTCTTCCCCAGAACTGATTCTTCGCCGGGCTTAGATATGGAAGCTAGTTGTGACGTCCTGATGTCTCACAGCCAGCTCTTTACTGCACATGCACAAGATCATGTGGTGCAGACCATTTTCATCAGACGAACCGATCGTGTGTAAGCGGCATAAGTCATTTTAGCTGTTTAAGTCTTGACTTTCCCTCAGGTGTGGCCTGAAGCAGAAGATGTAAATACTTTCTAATAAGTTCCCCTGAAGCACTGGGAGAAATCCTCCATATTTACTTTCTGCTCTAGCACTATAAAAGATTAATTTTCGAAGCCCAATTAACTTTTGAGCAGGGCTTGACAAATTTTAATTTAGGAGCCAGGTCTAAAAGTCAAGAGCCAGTTTTCTTTTAACTAACAAAGCTTACTGGTAGAACAGGTAACATATTCCCGAAGGTGAAGTTATTCTTTAACCATTTCACAGCCAGAGCCGTTTTTGCTTTTTTTTTGCATGTTTAACTAGTTCCTGACTACCCACTGCAGTTATACTGTGGTAGAGCGGCCACTCTGCGCCAGATCACGTATCTAGTACATGATCTGACACTTCCAGGTCCGGGGAGCACAAGTGCTGCGCTAGCGACCCAGCACCCACTGTGATTAGACACAGCAGAAGCTCATCTGCGGTTACCGCAGACTCGATGGCTGCCGGGACCCGCCAATCATTAGGTAAAGAGCCAGAGCGGTGGTCTGCCTATGTAAATAAGATTGCCGTTCTATCAGTAGGGAAAGCATTGATCCTGTGTTCCTGCTAGCCAGTAAACCACCTCCCCCATAGTGAGAAAACACTGCTTAGGCATACAGTTAACCCTTTGATCGCCCCTGATGTTTAACCACTCACCAGCCAGTGTCATTAGTACAGTGGCATATTTTTAGCACTGATCACCTATGTTCGAGTCTAACATCGGGTGTTCATCCATTCGCCGAATACCAAACATTATGGAGTGTTTCCGGGAAATTTGAGTGCCTGCAGAATGATCCATAATGAACAGCGAATACTAGTTTTTACATGTGTGCGCTGTAATATTTTGTTCTGTTTTATGGTCTTATGGCTGCACCATCTTTAATGCATCTTTTAGGGTGTGCCCCCCAAATCTTTATTTGTCTTTTGTATGGATTCTGACCAAATCCCTTTGGGCTGGAACACCCCACTACCTCAGTGCCTCTTATTAGTGTCCATCTGTTTTTTAGGAGCAGTCCTTTAGTTCTCCCATATAGAGGAGTGTATTTATCCCATGGTTCAAAGAAGCAGGATCTTCCATTCTATCGATAGCATAGGACCCACTGATAATGGGGTACTTTGTCGCAGTAAGTGGGCTTAAGCACCATATGGTGTGACCATATCCCCATATTGTTTGAGAATGCTCAGGTGTATTGACAGCTGATGATTGGTCAAAGCATGCACCTGACCTGCATGCTTTGGCCAATCACAGCGCGCTCTACTGTGAGAGCCATGATTGGCCAAAGGCAGGGTATTGTTGTCCTCCTCCTGATTTCAATCTCACCTAGGAGTGGAGTCTGACTTTTTCTCCACATTATTAGTAATCTGGACTAGCACTTTATTTACATTTTTTGGAAGGACTTTACTTATTATTTAGTGTAGGTTCACTGGGTATTAATTGCTTTTGTATTTTTTATTGGATCACTGCGCAAAAATTAAGGTTAATGGTAGTGCTTTATCAACCCTTAATTAATTTACCTTTTTGTGATATCAGTACACAACACAATAATAGCAGCAATCATCATCTTAATAATCTTTGGTTCACATTTATTTATTCACTTCAGCGCTTAAGTAATTTTAACACAACAAAATTGCGTTTTGCGATGCATTTTGGATGGTTTGAGGTCTGCAGTTACTTTTGGCATGCTGTCCCATTGCAACCTTTTTTTTTTTTTGCAAGTTTTCACTTTAAAAAAATTCTCTTGTTTCAGAGGTGCAGTATTTTTTTGGGAGGTACATTTATTTTATTTTATGTTGTTAGGGCCTTTGAGTTCAATTCTTTTTCAAGGCTTTCCTTTTAAAAAAGTGGTCTTGAGTCATACATTTGGCAATACCTTCATCATTGTCTCTTTGACAATATTTTTCATCCGTGTTATTAACTGACGTCTTGTGACCTATGTGCCTGAGGCTCTGTAATCACCTTACCTCTGTAAAACGTTCAATGAACAAAATGAAAATTGAAAAAAAAAAGATTTTTTTTCAGGGGGCGTTATTTCAGACAATATATTGTTTCTTATTGTGTGTTCATATGGCCTTATTTAGAAACAGCTTCTTTTTAAACGGCTCTTTTTTTTCTTTAGAAAATAATGGCCTTTTTTTAACGGTTGTATTATTGTTTTTTGTTGTTTTTTATTGTTTTTTGTTACTTTGGGGGGGAAGGGGGGGTCTTGGTTTTTATTTTCTTTTGTTACGGCCCTTATTTTATATTTAAAGGCTAAGTTCACCTTTTGGGAAAAATAATAAATGCAAATACTGTATTTTTGCAGAAAAAAAATGTGCATTTATTATTTTTTTCCTGCAGGAGCCTGGAAAGCATTGCACCCATGATTAGTGGAATATAGATTCAATGTCAGGCTCCTGCAGACAAGCCCTACAGCTTTCAACCCATATCTTTGTATAAGATGTCAGTTTGAAAGCTGCAGGGCTTGTGAATGAACTACAAGGGCAATCATCAGTGCCCATGCAGTTTATTCAGAACTATGATCTGTTTGCCACTGTGGAAGATGTGACCTGGAGTTCTCTCGTGAATGTTTTCAAAATGTGACAGCAGGTGCAGGGAGAGGATCCTGCTGTCACAGAGGTGGATAATGGGGGTGAGGAGGACACCCTAAATATTAGTGTAACGTGTAACATGCTCCAAAAGGTAAAGTTATCTTAACTTTTTTTCTGCAGCAATCTGCGAGTTATTTAAACCCAGACACAGTGTTTGGCACCAAAGTAGCAGTTCTCCACCAAAACACCAGTGAAGCCAGCTACAGTATCTGTTTCCTTGATTGCTAGCCACACCGGTGGGATTTGTCACTTACATGCTGCCAGCTACAGTGCCCTTGACTGGCCACACTGTCACCAGAACAGTGCAGCCAGCTTGTGACCCTGAATAAATACCAATGTCTGTGATGCCAGACCAGTATACACCAGCATCAGTGTCCTGATCACCACCATACCAGTGCCAGTGTCAACAGAGCCGATGAGGCCAGCAACACTGTTTTGATTGCTAGCCCACCAATTAAAAGTGTCAGTGAACAGTACAGCCAGCCACATATCACCTGTCCCTGTGTAATGTGTCACCAGCGCAGCCAACAGTTTACCTTAATGCTAGTGACAACAGTCAGTGTCACCAGACCAATGCCACCAGCCAGTGTCCCTGATTGCATACACATAGACCACACCAATACCAATGCATACACATACACCACACCAATGCCACTGTCAACAGAGCCACTGAAGCCTGGCTTCAGTGGCTCTGTTGACAGTGGCATTGGTGTGGTGGTGATCAGGACACTGGTGCTGGTGTATACTTGTCTGCTATGTGTATGCAATCACACCAGTGCTGGCTTCAGTGGCTCTGTTGACAGTGGCATTGGTGTGGTGGTGATCAGGACACTGGTGCTGGTGTATACTTGTCTGCTATGTGTATGAAATCACACCAGTGCTGGCTTCAGTGGCTCTGTTGACAGTGGCATTGGTGTGGTGGTGATCAGGACACTGGTGCTGGTGTATACTTGTCTGCTATGTGTATGCAATCACACCAGTGCCAGTATCAGCAGAGCCAGTAAAGCCAAAATAGAAACATATATGACTACAATTAATTCATGGGAGGTGTAGATTATAATGACTAAATGATGGTGCCCTACCTGGCAAACAGAAGATAAATTAACTGTATAAAAAAAGGGTCCATCTACCTATTCCAATTGGCCACTTACAACTCCATCTCCTATGTCATCGACCGGGCCACAAGAAACCACGACTCCTTTCTAAAACTACCAATACGAGGTTATAACAGGCCTTATTTATCAGCAAGACTCTGTACCTGAAAACCTTTATTCTGATGCAATGAGCGAAAGACACTTCCCAGATATTACCCCGCCTCTCACATCAGGCCAAAGACCTCCAAAAAATGTTGTGCAGGCACCAAACGTGAAGTAAGACGTGACACACATTACCATTGTCTGCAATGTCCCTTACAACGTGGCCTCTGCATAGTAGACTGCTTCCATTGCATACATACCTCACTACAAGTATAATGAAGGTATGGTGAAGGTGTTTCTCCTACAGTATCTTTAAAAGGTATTCATACTCCCTGAAATTTCACACATTTAGTCATGTTACAACCAAAAAGGTAAATGTATTTTAATGGGATTTTATATGATAGATCAACACAAAGTGGAAGGAAAATTATATATATATTTTTTTTACAAATAAATATCTGAAAAGTGTGCCCTGCATTTGTATTCATGTTCACATAGGAGTGTACTCACTTTTTTTGCCAGCGGTTTAGACATGGCTGTGTGTTGAGTTATTTTGAGGGGACAGCAAATTGACACTGTTATACAAGCTGTACACTAACTACTTTACATTGTAGCAAAGTGTCATTTATTCAGTGTTGTCACATGAAAAGATATAATAAAATATTGACACACCCTTTGCACATGCCTATGGTATACATTATGTATATTATAACAGCCAGGAGTGTTGCTAGCATTGTAATACCTGGGCAAGCTGTTGAAAAAGAAGGTGTGGTGTACAAAAATAGGCTTTGTCACATCATGCTGAGCAGTGCACATGGCTTAAAGGGACATATGTTTAAAGAAGGCCTGAGTCTACTTACTGTATGCACTGCACACATATTCAGCCCCTATACAGTACCTTCAAAATATAGCATAAATACTTAATTAAAAAATGATCCGTTTCCCCTATCTCCAGAATCAATGTAGGTAGAAGAATCCCTCATTTTGAGCTATTGTATTTTCCCATTGCGGAACCTTTTCCGTCAACAGAACACAATTATTAGTGTTGCTGGCTATAACTGGCAGCACTGATCATTTTGGAAAAACCCATCAGGCTAGTTGTACACAAATCGATCAATAGATCTACTTGTGTACAACCAGCTAGCTTATACATGAATCGAAATTCGGTCAGTCCCTGCTGAACTGACTGAATTTTGATCAATGTATGGCTAGCTTAATAGTCTATTAGATACACATAAACCTTAAAGTGGATGTAAATCCAAAATGTTTATTTTTTATTTGTTGCTGTCACAATGTAGAGTATAAGATTTTCTATCATCTGTGCCCAGTCTTACCACAAAGAGTCAATCCAGCTCTGAGCAGTCCTCTTTTCTTTTTTCAGTGAGATAAACAGACAAACAGGAGAAAACTTTTGTCTGTTCTTCCCCCTTACTGTGAATGACAGGTTGTTTACATATCTCATGCACTAGCGTGAGACTGGCATTATTTTTCAATTCCCACCCCCTCTCCTTTTCTGAAGTCATGTGGTTACTTTTCTGGATTTTGACTGGATGTTAGTGATCATAGCAGAATTTAGTGTAAGGAATACACAGGAAAAAAATGCATGTTGACAAGGGGAGTGTAGAGGTGGGCGGGGAGTCTACTGACATCACGACTCCACCCACCAAGCTCCAGACAACAGACCCACCCACAGAATCTGCAGTATTTCAGTTCTTATAACAGACAGAGGTGAGACATTTGACAGGTAAGGATACATGCAGGAGGCATCTATATACTTATAGATCAGCACTATGGCAGTAGTTTAGAAAGGATGAGAGTGGGTTTACATCCACTTTAAGACAAAGGATCCTTTTGACATAAACTCTGCCATTACATGTGCTCTTTTTGTGCACAGAATATAGAGCTAATACTGTGTGAGTCTACCTTAACCCCCCTGGCGGTATTCCCGAGTCTGACTCAGGGTTACATTTCTGTGCTGTGATCGGTAACCCTGAGTCAGACTCGGGCTTGCCTCGCTGAATCCACAACTAGAAAACAGCGATAATAAATTATAATCCCTTGCAGAATTGTGCGATAGCGATTTGTGGGGAAATTCGTCATAAAAAATAAGTAAGTAATGACAGCGACAATTCTGCAACTGAGCACATTTCAGTGATTTTGAGTTGATTACATTATTGAATAATTTTTATTATAATTATATTATTATTTGTTATAATTATTTATAATTATTTATTATAATATAATTTATGATTTTTTTTTTTTTTTAAATGTCATACCCGGTATGCCTACTAGACTCTTGTTTGGACAGATTTAAGTGAGTTATTCCTAAAAATTACAGGCCTACAGTATAAAACGCCAAATTTCCTTGCAAATAATGGTACCGCTTTCAGCATCTTTTTTCTGAAATAACCATACCGCCAGGGAGGTTAAAGGAACACTAAAGGCAAAAATATTTAAAAAAAACAAACAAACATGTTATACTTACCTCCACTGTGCAGCTCGTTTTGCACAGAGTGGCCCCGAATCCTGTCTTCTGGGGTCCCTCGGTGGCTGTCTCGTCTCCTCCTCACAAAAGCTTTCTACCTTAATGCGAGCTCGCATGGTGGAAAGCTTTTGCGAGCGCGCTCCCGTGATACAGCGGCGGCCATAGCCGCCGACTGTATCACTCGGCCCCGCCCCCCAGCAGGCTGCGTCATCCGCTGTGATTGACAGCAGTGCCAGCCAGATGTTTTTTTACCTTAATGCATAGGATGCATTAAGGTAAAAAAACTTTTACCTTTACAACCCCTTTAAAGAAGAACTACATTAAATCAGTGGAGGACAACTTAGCAACAAAGCTGTCCAAGGTATGTAATGTACACATCTGTAACACAGCATACACATTTGGAATATGCAATAGTTGTTGTTGTAATATAGTGTTTCCTTACATTGGTGAGCAAAGATGAAGTTCCCCTTTACATTAATGTTTGTTGGTGAGATGCCCATACATTGGTGGTCAGTAATGAAGTGTCCCTTAAGATATCTTATTACAAACACTGCTTCTTCCTTTATTTATATATATATATATATATATATATATTTAAATGTTTTAGCTATACTTCTATTATTATAGCAATGATTATAACTGTAATTTAGCACATTCTGCTAACATGTACAGAGTTACTTTGTGCCACAATCACTTCTTTATTCATTCAAGTTAATGTGTATTTCGGAAGTGTCTCCAAATCAGTCCTTATGAACAAAGGCCTTTGGGTTACAAAGCCAAAACACTATTATTCACAACATAGGAAATCCTTTATAAAATTAAACATTTGCTTAAAGGGATTTTACTTAATAGAAAGTTGGAACTGCTCTTACAGGTTTAATATTCACATCTAAAGTAATTAAGAAAGCACTCTAAAAACAATATTGAATAAATGAAATTGCAAAATATTATTTTTAATGTTTCCTGTTAATCACGTAATAGCTGAACTGCAGGTTATGACAAGCATGTAATACTTACAGTAGATAAAACCTTTTTTAATATTGTAAACTTCCTGTTTGTGATATACTTGAGTGTTCTGTAGAAATAATGTGGATCCCAAAATTGTCCACAGACAAAGAGCAGATTCTACGTAAATAAAACATTTTTTATTCATCTTTTGAAGCAATTATTTGTTTTAGGGACCTATTCAAAACATTGCCCTGTTGGGCTCTGCTTTTCTGTCCTAGACTCGTGTGTTTAATTCCCACTAGGGACACTATGTACACTGGAGTTATATTTTCTTTCAATAATGATGTGGGTTTAGTCATGGGACTAAAAAAATATTATTGAAAAGGGGGGGGGGGGGCGGGATATTCTCCATTCTCAACATGGGCTGGGACTGTACACTGAACAATGTATGCACTGCGCTCTGTATACAGATAACAACATTTTCGAGCGGACAAGTAAGAGAGTTTTTTTTGGCAGAAGAGAATTAGACTTCCACCAACAAAAATTATGTTTATCAAGTTTAGTTCCACTTTACTTCAGTAAGCATTCAGTGGGGGAAGAATCCTAAACCAAAATAAAAAGGGTTGAGGGTGTGTGACTGTCCAGGGACATTAGACTATAAAGCCCAATGAAGCAAGAACTGGTGTGTTTAGTTTATTATTCTCTAGAAAATGTTTGAGAAGATCTTACTGATTTATGATGGGTGCTATAAACAGATGTTACATTAATAACGTTGGTTGCTGATGTTCAATCATATGGTTACAAGTTGACTTTTCTTGGCTATAGTCACCGACTGTATTATTTATATGTCAGCAACATGTTTTTCAGATTTTTATTTGAACACATCTGATTACATTAGTGTATACAGTAGACACAGACACAATATAGCTTTGCATTTCCTGTCAAATATATCTATAAAACAACATTGGACACAGTACTAATAGTTACATAGTTAAATAGTTGGTCAGGTTGAATAAAGACACAAGTCCATCTAGTTCAACCAATAAAAAAAAATCATACAATCCCATATACACAATGCTTCACCAACAGTTGATCTAGAGGAAGGGCGAAAAACGTTAGTACCCAGTTATATTATGTACATTAAAGTGATTGTAAGGCCTCATGTACACTGCTGCTGGTAAACGAATGTTAAGCCCTGGTTCACACTGGTGCATTTTGACATGCAATTTGACATGTCTGCGGCGCTGCACGGATTTCAAAACGTGGTTTCTGTACTACTTTTTGCGATTTTGGCCTGTGATTTACATTGACATCTGTGCAGATGTCTCTGAAATTGCGGCCAGAATTGGGACTGACAGGCGGGAGTGAAATCATTCATTCCCGCAGCTATAGGTGTGTGCACAGGGTGTGCTAGGTGTGCTTGGGCACACCCCAATCACCCTATGTGGCGCAGATTTCCCCTGTTTAGACCCCTGATATTTCACCAAAGCAAAAAAATGTAACACAAAATAGTAAAAAAAAAAATTACAAAATAATAACAAAAAAATAATAAAAATAGAAACTATTGGCACTATACACTGCCCTACTGACAACAATCTCTGCCCTACTGATACTGACAGTTCACATATATATACACATATACATACACTTACAGACACACACACACACACACGCATGTGTGTTTTGACCTTTAGGGTGCACACCCTAATCCAATAGGCTGTGCACACCTATGCCCGCAGCCTTTTGTGAACCTGGGCTTTGGAGCAGTTGGGTCTTTTTTTCAGCTGCCCCTGAACTCTCCTCTATATTATCTTATCAGCAAATGTACAGTGAGTTGTTTATAGTTGTTTGCAGGCAGTTGAGGTTAGAAGCATTTTTTGGAAAGCAAAAAAATTCACTTAGGACGGATGTTCAGAGGCATTTAAAACGCCAAATGCCTGTAATAGTACTCACTTTTGTTGCCATCGGTTTAGACATTAATGGCTGTGTGTTGAGTTATTTTGAGGGGACAGCAAATGTACACTGTTATACAAGCTGTACACTCACTACTTTACATTGTAGCAAAGTTTCTTTAATTTCTTTCACAGCCTTGTTCCCTACTGCGAATGCGCGAGTCGCGCTGCGTGTCCTCCCTGGTCCCTGCTGTCTCCTGTGACCTGTGTGTCTCCCAGAAGACAGCGAGGGGGGGGCGGAGGAGGGGCCAGACATGGCATAGATTGCTGCAGAGCCTGCAGTGATCTATGCCTGGAAATGGAAGCAAATACCTGGATTAGACAGGTATCTGATCCCCCCCTCCCCCATAAAAGGTGTCAAATGTGACACCGGAAAGGGGGAGGATTCCGAAAAGAGGAAGTTCCATTTTTGGGTGAAACTCTGCTTTAATACAATGTGAATACATCTTCATTTAAGTAGTTATTTTAAATTTAGTAAACATGTGCCTATTTGCGAGGATTTTTAGACCTTCTTTTATATGATAGTTTTTTGCATTTTCTATGTTGTGTAAGGACTGGTTAATTCCATATATTATTTCTGCTCTTTAATTTACCTATGAGTTGAAGTTTCCACAACAAATATTTTTTATGCAACATTATATATTTTTATAAATTTTTTGAGTATACTCGGAGACGTTTTTAAAATGAGAGTTAAATCACCAAATTAATATCTACATTGTATACTACATTGCGTACCCCTTGGTTAATCGAATCGTTGATAGGACTAGAACCCAATGAAAAGGTAATGTTGGTCCTTTAGAGTCAGAATGGGCCGAAATACTAGAAAACACGAAGAAGACTTCATCTAGACTCTCTGATCCATTAACACAATTATACATGATACACAGAGCCTATATAACTTCATTGAGAATTTTGAAATATTGTTTAAATTACAACCCACTATGTCCTAGATGCGCTGGCCATTCCTGCACATTGTTTCATCTTATGTGGACCTGTCTAGAAATTCAAAATTACTGGGCGCAAATTATCAAGTTCTTAAATGACCACATGGGATCCCCACTCCAGACCCAGAATGGTGTGTATTAGGTCTACTCCCAGACATCAATATAGACAAGTTCCTTGCCACTTTTCTGTACGAAACTTTTTTCGGTGCTAAGAAATTTGTAGCTGGATGCAGGCCACTCCCCCTACCTTCCAAGCCTGGGTCATAGAAATAAACTAAACCCTTCCATACAATAAAGTAACATACCTCCATAGGGGCTGTCCTGTCAAATACAACAAGGTCTGGGATAGATGGCTGGAGCAGTCCGACGCCTGCAATAAATTAATCCTGGTTCATGATCCCCAATGGGGACACGGGAGAGCCTGCCGAATTCCTCCTATGATTTACAGTCGAATGCACCAAACTAACACCTTCAGAGACTATATGATCAGAGTTATGAGCTATGCTTTGGTATCTATGATAATGCGTTGTAACTGGGCATATTGCATTGTTTAGTTACTTTAATTTGCAATCCAGATGTACTTCAACCTCCTTCATTTGTTTAATGTACTGTATGACATGTACCATACTTATATGCTTTACATACAAATAAACTTGTTTTTTTTTTTAAAACAAAAAAAGAAAGTTAGGTATACTTGGAGACATTTCCTAAATTAATGTTATAACATTTTAGTAATGGCTGTGATAAACTCTCTACCCTCAGGTGTAAATGTCTGACAGAGGCTGGAAAAATGACAGTTTAACTCCGACTATAACTGTTAAATTTTCTGTTATTAAATTAGCCAGCGATGGTGGTAGAAAAGATACAGTATAGTTAGAAGAAAATACATGTTTTTAAACATTTTCAGCACACCTTAGCTTTACTACTTGCTTCTAAAACTGAAAAACAGATACGCTTGAACTGTTATTTAATTACCAGATGCTTAAAGCCCTCCACCCATTCCCTTGTGAAATGACCTGGGAACAATGACATTTCCATTCCTTCCTACCAGATGAAAGAGAATCAACAATAGTAATTAAGGCAACATATTTCTAAATGCCACACAGTCTCTTGTCATAAATTATAAGTTTAATTTTTCACCTTTAGTTACCAAAAAACATATACCGAATTTTTTGCATTTTTAAATCAATTCTTACAGATTTTCAGGAAAACATTTTGAAATGAATATGATATTTACTTTATGGATATGAGTTTCATGTTAGAAATAGATAACACAAAAGTTTTTTATTTCCCGCTTCCAAGCTTTATATTTTCAAATGCAGGTTTCAAAATCAAATCATGTAACTTGCATTAATCATAAAGGTCTGCGCATCACTATTATTTACACATTAAGCAACCAACAAAAGATTATTTTTTTTAGGCCTAAACCTCACTTGTGTATCAATCTCTTAGTACAGTAGTTTTAAAAATATAGGGCCTGATTCTCAAAAGAGATACGCAGACTTAACTGCTGTTCAGTCTGTGCCTAACTTTGGAAACGATTCTCAAAAGGAAAATCTGACATGTGTAAGACACTTACACGGTCAGATCTTAGGATGCAGTACCGCATCCGCCACTGGGGGCATTTCTCATTGAAATGCAGCTTTGAGTATGCAAATGAGGACTTAAGCAGATTCTCAAAGCATTTCATCATTGTGATTTCTGCGTAAGTTCCGAATTTGCTTGCGCAAAACTAGGGCTGGTTTTACAATGTGGAAAGTTAGTCACACCTTGTAAAGGCCCATTCAAGCGACGGCATTTGGTATGCATTCCTGAGGGAGAACTCCACGGCAATTTTTAAATTCAAAACCGGCATGGGTTCCCCCCCAGGAGCATACCAGGCCCTTAGGTCTGGTATGGGTTGTAAGGAGACCCCCCCTACGCCGAAAAATCGACGTAGGGGGTCCCCCTACAATCCATACCAGACCCGTATCCAAAGCACGCTACCCGGCCGGTCAGGAAGGGAGTGGGGACGAGCGAGCGCCCCCCCCCTCCTGAGCCGTGCCAGGCCGCATGCCCTCAACATGGGGGGGTTGGGTGCTCTGGGGCAGGGGGGCGCACTGCGGGCCCCCCCACCCCAGAGCACCCTGTCCCCATGTTGATGAGGACAGGACCTCTTCCCGACAACCCTTGCCGTTGGTTGTCGGGGTCTGCGGGCGGGGGCTTATCGGAATCTGGGAGTGCCCTCAAATAAGGGGGCCCCCAGATACCGGCCCCCCACCCTAAGTAAATGGATATGGGGTACATCGTACCCCTATCCATTCACCTGGAGGCAAAAAGTAAAAGTTAGTAAACACACAACACAAGGGTTTTTAAAATAATTTATTATTCTGCTCCGGAGGCCCCCCCTGTCTTCTTTATTAGCTCTATTACCAGGGGGGCTTCTTCCACTCTCCGGGGGTCTTCTTCCACTCTCCGGGGGTCTTCTTCCACTCTCCGGGGGGTGTTTCTTCTTCCGCTCTCCGGGGGGGGGCTTCTCCGTTCTCCGGGGGTCTTCATCTCTCTTCGCCGCTCTCCGCTGTTGACTCGGCGAACCCCGGTTCTTCTGCAGCTGTCCGGTGCCTTCTTCTTCAGCGCTGGCTGCCTGCTATCTTTGTGTGTTAGCTCAATTAGTAACAGGCAGCCAGCGCGGTCTTCTGTGATGTCAGGTTCTTCTCTTCCCTTCTTCCGATGTTGCCTCGTCGCCTCTTGTCGCTGTAATGATGGAAGTGCGCCTTGCATCCCAAAAACATAGAATATCCAGGCTCAAACTTACCGACCAATCAGCAACCAACCAAATTCCCCTGTCTAACTGGTGCGTTAAAAACAGAGGCTTAGTTGCACACATCTGCAAATGCATGTGTAAGCTGCAGGCCCCGTCAAGGCGCTCTGTGTAAACTGCAGTCCTAACTGCAACATTGCATTTTATGTCTCCTCAGTGGGAGCACATGACTGCTGATGGATAGATAAGGGGCAGGTGACTGGAGGAGCCCAGCCCTCAATAAAGGGGCAGGAACACACTGCACACTAAGCACATGGAAGCAAAGGTGCTAGTGCGTTGCCTGACCACAATGACAAAAATTCAACAAACAATAGTCACTGCCCCTACCTATGAATGGTATAATAAGGAGCGCTGGAATGGGCGTATAAACATACAAAAACATAGAATATCCAGGCTCAAACTTACCGACCAATCAGCAACCAACCAAATTCCCCTGTCTAACTGGTGCGTTAAAAACAGAGGCTTAGTTGCACACATCTGCAAATGCATGTGTAAGCTGCAGGCCCCGTCAAGGCGCTCTGTGTAAACTGCAGTCCTAACTGCAACATTGCATTTTATGTCTCCTCAGTGGGAGCACATGACTGCTGATGGATAGATAAGGGGCAGGTGACTGGAGGAGCCCAGCCCTCAATAAAGGGGCAGGAACACACTGCACACTAAGCACATGGAAGCAAAGGTGCTAGTGCGTTGCCTGACCACAATGACAAAAATTCAACAAACAATAGTCACTGCCCCTACCTATGAATGGTATAATAAGGAGCGCTGGAATGGGCGTATAAACATACAAAAACATAGAATATCCAGGCTCAAACTTACCGACCAATCAGCAACCAACCAAATTCCCCTGTCTAACTGGTGCGTTAAAAACAGAGGCTTAGTTGCACACATCTGCAAATGCATGTGTAAGCTGCAGGCCCCGTCAAGGCGCTCTGTGTAAACTGCAGTCCTAACTGCAACATTGCATTTTATGTCTCCTCAGTGGGAGCACATGACTGCTGATGGATAGATAAGGGGCAGGTGACTGGAGGAGCCCAGCCCTCAATAAAGGGGCAGGAACACACTGCACACTAAGCACATGGAAGCAAAGGTGCTAGTGCGTTGCCTGACCACAATGACAAAAATTCAACAAACAATAGTCACTGCCCCTACCTATGAATGGTATAATAAGGAGCGCTGGAATGGGCGTATAAACATACAAAAACATAGAATATCCAGGCTCAAACTTACCGACCAATCAGCAACCAACCAAATTCCCCTGTCTAACTGGTGCGTTAAAAACAGAGGCTTAGTTGCACACATCTGCAAATGCATGTGTAAGCTGCAGGCCCCGTCAAGGCGCTCTGTGTAAACTGCAGTCCTAACTGCAACATTGCATTTTATGTCTCCTCAGTGGGAGCACATGACTGCTGATGGATAGATAAGGGGCAGGTGACTGGAGGAGCCCAGCCCTCAATAAAGGGGCAGGAACACACTGCACACTAAGCACATGGAAGCAAAGGTGCTAGTGCGTTGCCTGACCACAATGACAAAAATTCAACAAACAATAGTCACTGCCCCTACCTATGAATGGTATAATAAGGAGCGCTGGAATGGGCGTATAAACATACAAAAACATAGAATATCCAGGCTCAAACTTACCGACCAATCAGCAACCAACCAAATTCCCCTGTCTAACTGGTGCGTTAAAAACAGAGGCTTAGTTGCACACATCTGCAAATGCATGTGTAAGCTGCAGGCCCCGTCAAGGCGCTCTGTGTAAACTGCAGTCCTAACTGCAACATTGCATTTTATGTCTCCTCAGTGGGAGCACATGACTGCTGATGGATAGATAAGGGGCAGGTGACTGGAGGAGCCCAGCCCTCAATAAAGGGGCAGGAACACACTGCACACTAAGCACATGGAAGCAAAGGTGCTAGTGCGTTGCCTGACCACAATGACAAAAATTCAACAAACAATAGTCACTGCCCCTACCTATGAATGGTATAATAAGGAGCGCTGGAATGGGCGTATAAACATACAAAAACATAGAATATCCAGGCTCAAACTTACCGACCAATCAGCAACCAACCAAATTCCCCTGTCTAACTGGTGCGTTAAAAACAGAGGCTTAGTTGCACACATCTGCAAATGCATGTGTAAGCTGCAGGCCCCGTCAAGGCGCTCTGTGTAAACTGCAGTCCTAACTGCAACATTGCATTTTATGTCTCCTCAGTGGGAGCACATGACTGCTGATGGATAGATAAGGGGCAGGTGACTGGAGGAGCCCAGCCCTCAATAAAGGGGCAGGAACACACTGCACACTAAGCACATGGAAGCAAAGGTGCTAGTGCGTTGCCTGACCACAATGACAAAAATTCAACAAACAATAGTCACTGCCCCTACCTATGAATGGTATAATAAGGAGCGCTGGAATGGGCGTATAAACATACAAAAACATAGAATATCCAGGCTCAAACTTACCGACCAATCAGCAACCAACCAAATTCCCCTGTCTAACTGGTGCGTTAAAAACAGAGGCTTAGTTGCACACATCTGCAAATGCATGTGTAAGCTGCAGGCCCCGTCAAGGCGCTCTGTGTAAACTGCAGTCCTAACTGCAACATTGCATTTTATGTCTCCTCAGTGGGAGCACATGACTGCTGATGGATAGATAAGGGGCAGGTGACTGGAGGAGCCCAGCCCTCAATAAAGGGGCAGGAACACACTGCACACTAAGCACATGGAAGCAAAGGTGCTAGTGCGTTGCCTGACCACAATGACAAAAATTCAACAAACAATAGTCACTGCCCCTACCTATGAATGGTATAATAAGGAGCGCTGGAATGGGCGTATAAACATACAAAAACATAGAATATCCAGGCTCAAACTTACCGACCAATCAGCAACCAACCAAATTCCCCTGTCTAACTGGTGCGTTAAAAACAGAGGCTTAGTTGCACACATCTGCAAATGCATGTGTAAGCTGCAGGCCCCGTCAAGGCGCTCTGTGTAAACTGCAGTCCTAACTGCAACATTGCATTTTATGTCTCCTCAGTGGGAGCACATGACTGCTGATGGATAGATAAGGGGCAGGTGACTGGAGGAGCCCAGCCCTCAATAAAGGGGCAGGAACACACTGCACACTAAGCACATGGAAGCAAAGGTGCTAGTGCGTTGCCTGACCACAATGACAAAAATTCAACAAACAATAGTCACTGCCCCTACCTATGAATGGTATAATAAGGAGCGCTGGAATGGGCGTATAAACATACAAAAACATAGAATATCCAGGCTCAAACTTACCGACCAATCAGCAACCAACCAAATTCCCCTGTCTAACTGGTGCGTTAAAAACAGAGGCTTAGTTGCACACATCTGCAAATGCATGTGTAAGCTGCAGGCCCCGTCAAGGCGCTCTGTGTAAACTGCAGTCCTAACTGCAACATTGCATTTTATGTCTCCTCAGTGGGAGCACATGACTGCTGATGGATAGATAAGGGGCAGGTGACTGGAGGAGCCCAGCCCTCAATAAAGGGGCAGGAACACACTGCACACTAAGCACATGGAAGCAAAGGTGCTAGTGCGTTGCCTGACCACAATGACAAAAATTAAACAAACAATAGTCACTGCCCCTACCTATGAATGGTATAATAAGGAGCGCTGGAATGGGCGTATAAACATACAAAAACATAGAATATCCAGGCTCAAACTTACCGACCAATCAGCAACCAACCAAATTCCCCTGTCTAACTGGTGCGTTAAAAACAGAGGCTTAGTTGCACACATCTGCAAATGCATGTGTAAGCTGCAGGCCCCGTCAAGGCGCTCTGTGTAAACTGCAGTCCTAACTGCAACATTGCATTTTATGTCTCCTCAGTGGGAGCACATGACTGCTGATGGATAGATAAGGGGCAGGTGACTGGAGGAGCCCAGCCCTCAATAAAGGGGCAGGAACACACTGCACACTAAGCACATGGAAGCAAAGGTGCTAGTGCGTTGCCTGACCACAATGACAAAAATTCAACAAACAATAGTCACTGCCCCTACCTATGAATGGTATAATAAGGAGCGCTGGAATGGGCGTATAAACATACAAAAACATAGAATATCCAGGCTCAAACTTACCGACCAATCAGCAACCAACCAAATTCCCCTGTCTAACTGGTGCGTTAAAAACAGAGGCTTAGTTGCACACATCTGCAAATGCATGTGTAAGCTGCAGGCCCCGTCAAGGCGCTCTGTGTAAACTGCAGTCCTAACTGCAACATTGCATTTTATGTCTGCTCAGTGGGAGCACATGACTGCTGATGGATAGATAAGGGGCAGGTGACTGGAGGAGCCCAGCCCTCAATAAAGGGGCAGGAACACACTGCACACTAAGCACATGGAAGCAAAGGTGCTAGTGCGTTGCCTGACCACAATGACAAAAATTCAACAAACAATAGTCACTGCCCCTACCTATGAATGGTATAATAAGGAGCGCTGGAATGGGCGTATAAACATACAAAAACATAGAATATCCAGGCTCAAACTTACCGACCAATCAGCAACCAACCAAATTCCCCTGTCTAACTGGTGCGTTAAAAACAGAGGCTTAGTTGCACACATCTGCAAATGCATGTGTAAGCTGCAGGCCCCGTCAAGGCGCTCTGTGTAAACTGCAGTCCTAACTGCAACATTGCATTTTATGTCTCCTCAGTGGGAGCACATGACTGCTGATGGATAGATAAGGGGCAGGTGACTGGAGGAGCCCAGCCCTCAATAAAGGGGCAGGAACACACTGCACACTAAGCACATGGAAGCAAAGGTGCTAGTGCGTTGCCTGACCACAATGACAAAAATTCAACAAACAATAGTCACTGCCCCTACCTATGAATGGTATAATAAGGAGCGCTGGAATGGGCGTATAAACATACAAAAACATAGAATATCCAGGCTCAAACTTACCGACCAATCAGCAACCAACCAAATTCCCCTGTCTAACTGGTGCGTTAAAAACAGAGGCTTAGTTGCACACATCTGCAAATGCATGTGTAAGCTGCAGGCCCCGTCAAGGCGCTCTGTGTAAACTGCAGTCCTAACTGCAACATTGCATTTTATGTCTCCTCAGTGGGAGCCTTGCATCCCATTTATATAGGCATCACCGTCCCATCATGCTCCGGCAGGTACCCAAGTGGTGGGTGCCTACCCACGTGCACCCACCACGTGGGTACCTACCGGAGCATGATGGGACGGTGATGCCTATATAAATGGGATGCAAGGCGCGCTTCCATCATTACAGCGACAAGAGGCGACGAGGCAACATCGGAAGAGGGGAGAAGAACAGAAGAGAAGACCCTGACGTCACAGAAGACCGCGCCGGCTGCCTGTTAGAAATTGAGCTAACACACAAAGATAGCAGGCAGCCAGCGCTGAAGAAGATGGCACCGGACAGCTGGAGAAGAACCGGGGTTCGCCGAGTCAACATCGGAAGAGGGGAGAAGATAGAAGAAGACCCCCGGAGAGCGGAGAAGCCCCCCTCGGAGAGCGGAAGAAGAAACCCCCCCCGGAGAGTGGAAGAAGACCCCCGGAGAGTGGAAGAAGAAGCCCCCCCTGGTAATAGAGCTAATAAAGAAGACAGGGGGGGCCTCGGAAGCAGAATAATAAATTATTTTAAAAACCCTTGTGTTGTGTGTTTACTAACTTTTACTTTTTGCCTCCAGGTGAATGGGTAGGGGTACGATGTACCCCATATCCATTCACTTAGGGTGGGGGGCCGGTATCTGGGGGCCCCCTTATTTGAGGGGACTCCCAGATTCCGATAAGCCCCCGCCCGCAGACCCCGACAACCAACGGCAAGGGTTGTCGGGAAGAGGTCCTGTCCTCATCAACATGGGGACAGGGTGCTCTGGGGTGGGGGGGCCCGCAGTGCGCCCCCCTGCCCCAGAGCACCCAACCCCCCCATGTTGAGGGCATGCGGCGTGGGGGGGTCTCCTTACAACCCATACCAGACCTAAGGGCCTGGTATGCTCCTGGGGGGGGAACCCATGCCGTTTTTTTCTTTGAAAATTGGCATGGAGTTCTCCCTCTCAGGAATGCATGCTGAGCGACGCTGTCATTTTTTTTATAATTATTTGTTTTCCCGGCGCGTATATTTTTTTTCACCCGTCGCAACTTTAGTGTCCCGTCGCAATTCTCAAAGCCGCCCGGCGTTAATTACGTTCGCGCGCTGCACGTCGGGAAAATGACGTCACACGCATGCGCAGTACGGCCGGCGCGGGAGCGCGCCTCATTTAAATTTTAAACGCCCCCCGGAGAGGAGGACCGCCTTGCGACGGCGGCACTTAAGTTACACGGCCTGAAATTTCTAGGTAAGTGCTTTGAAGATCAGGCACTTAGGTAGAGATTTTAAGTCAGTGTAACTTAACTGCTGAAAGTTAAGTTAGGCAGCTTTTTTGAGAATCAGGCCCATAGAGTAAGCACTGCACATAATAAAAGTTCTTTAGGTTTTAATAGGCATATACATGCAATTATATAAAAGATACAAATATCCAAGTATGCAAGTATGTCATATCACATCAAGAATGATGCAGCATAAGTATTCACTCCACTGTTAATTCCAACCAACAAAAATACTTGCATGTATATCTGTACAGTGAGAACCACTTAGGTCATATAGTAGTTGATGTACAGAAAACATACAGGAATTGAGCACTGGAATAATGAGAATGATAGCTGAGCTAGACTCTGGTCAAACGAGGAGGAAAAACTCAACATTTCAGGGATGTAAGAACCCCCTTTCTCAAGAACTGACAGGACATTCATAGGGAAAGGGGGTTCTTACACCCTCAAAACAAGTTCCTAGTTAATTGTGGTCTTGTGAGAGGGTAAGACCAAACTCTTCCAGGGTCAACAAATCTAGCTTCCATGGGGCTAGTTAGACATTTGGATTTGGTTGAACAGCAGAATATTAGTTAGACAATAATGGTGTATGCAAACACATTTTCTCCTCAAAAAGGCCACCATTGCAAGAAGGACTGTGGAACCCTTTTTTACAGCCTGGCTCCTTATTGGTGAGCCTGGGTGGGCAAAACTTTAAAAAAACGTTTGAGCCTTATACCCAGATGTGTCAGTGCCTTGGAGAATGGACGACTGAGTTTTTTTCTATGACCTGTGAAATTATTTGCCCAGTCTATATAGTAGGGCCTCTTTCCCCTGTCTTAAGGTCTCTTAGGCTAATATTTTTTTCTTACAAATATATAGAAAACAGTGCAGCACAAAACCAATAATGTGAAAAAATTGAATAAATAAATAAAGTCCAAAAAGACAGGAAAAATTAATTTGCCGAATCTTAGGAATCTTCACCAGGTAATTAAAGACACGCCAAACAAAAGTGATCCCTCCACCAGTAAGGATGGGTACTCTCACCTCCGCACATGGACCACTGTGTTACCAGATGGTCAAATAAGCAGGTTTGTCAACAGAGCAGACCGGGAAGCAAGATGGTATTCAATCCTCGTATGTCAACCATGCACCATCTAAGAGCTTTCCACTGGACTCAGGCTTTTATTAAAATAATTAAAAACACAGGCTACTCACATTTAGCTGGTGTACAAAAGGCATTGAAACCACAAACAGGGCATTGAATCTTAGGCTCTCGGGACGGCATTGAGCGACACAAACTTCAGGCTCCTATCCCCTGGACACGTTGCGTTATTACAACTCCCTCAGCAGGGCGGACATAATATTTTTTTCTTGCCATAGAAGCCATTTTTTCTGATAAAAAAAAAGAAAGTGAATCTCAGATGAACAGAAAATTTCCCTCAAAAGGGATTTTGCAACTCCCCTCTTTTGAGGTGATGTCTCCACCCATGGTCTTCCCTATAGCCCCTATAAAACACTTTAAAATGAATTTTGCCACTCTCCTCTTTTGAGGTGAGGTTTGCTACCCAAGGTCTTCCCTATAACACAACTCAATAGGATCTTGACGATTACTTTACAATATTAAGGGCTTTAAAGTGTCACAAAACCCAGGACCCTGAATTCACTATGAGAAGAAATTTCCACCGCTCCAGGTGAGTCCTATGAATGATCAAGGACGGTTGGATTACCAAGGTGCTGGCAATGCACGTAGCAATGAGAATGGGAAAAGGAAGATGGACAGCCGCACTCCGAAGTAACTTTAAAAAGAAAAGTTGTCTTTATTTTCAACTGAACATATACAGTCACCGCAACCACAAGACAGGACAGCCGACGGCCGACGCGTTTCGCACTCTAAACTAGTGCTTAGTCATGGCTAAAATATGGTTCAAAATGCAAAACAATATATACTGCAAAACAATTTAAACATGTGATTTCTATCAGCCAATGGCGTAATGAAATTAATTAGAGGTGTGTATATATTGTTTTGCATTTTGAACCATATTTTAGCCATGACTAAGCACTAGTTTAGAGTGTGAAACGCGTCGGCTGTCCTGTCTTGTGGTTTCGGTGACTGTACATGTTCAGTTGAAAATAAAGACAACTTTTCTTTTTAAAGTTACTTCGGAGTGCGGCTGTCCATCTTCCTTTTCCCATTCTCATTCCTGAATTCACTATATCTGGTCTCCCACAGTACACAGGACATAGACATGCAATAATTTAGTAAACATAAACTGTTAAATACCTTTTCTCATCAGCAGTTAGAGCAGTCTTGTGACCTATATCAGTGTCCAGCCAAGCACTGGTTAAAGCTGGTAGGGGGAGATTTTTGTTTGTCCTATTAGACTGCAAGACCCCTGACCCTCTGTCTGTACAGTTCTAATTAGCCCTGGGCTGATCACATGCACTCTCCCAAGAAAAAAATAAACTCTCTAGCAATACATACCAGACTGAGCATGTTCAGCCCGACTCCATAAACTCATGTTATCCAAAAATTATCAAGGGATAGTGGAAGGAGGGGAGGATCAGAGAAGCCAGGATCAAATAGCATTTTTACACAATTCGGATGATTAATCCCTTAGGTTCCACAGTAAGTAAAATAATCCTGCTTTACTGCATATACAGACTAATTTTACTGTTGTGGGTTTAGTAACACTTAAAGGTCAGTGTAATGTCTCTGATAGAAGCAAAAATCTCAGATTTACTGAGATCATTGGGGACCACCAACTCTGCGTTCTCCACTCAGATTTCAAGGCCTCTTGAGACCAAAGCCAGTGCTACTACAGGGGTTTATACGCCCAACTAGGTGTTAAATATATACTGTAGTATCTTTTTAAAATTTAAATTGACGTGCCTGTACAGCACAGCTCTAAATGTGAGAGCATCGTCCAAAGGCAGGGTGACATGTCTGGCGAGCCTCATTAAGGTCACAAAGCAGTTGCGAAAAGAAGATTTTTTTTATTGACCTGACTTCACTCTAACAATTACTTCTTTAATTTAATCTAGGAAGGAAACATTATTGATTCCTGTTTGTATATGTCTAGATGTTCCCCGGCAAGTTATTTCCAGAGTAGAGCTTGTCTGACAGATTTCACAAAAAGGTGTTCTAAAGGTAAATCAAAGCCACCAAACCCTTTTTCTTCCAAAAAGGAATTATGGAACTATCTGTTTTAGGCTCCTTTTGGGATACTGATAGGGATGAACTGCCAGTTCAGTTCTTCTAATGGGTGTTTGTCCATGTTGAACTTCTGGCTGCAGTGTGAAGTGATAATTTTAGCATCCGGGTTGCTACCGCTTCTAAATGTGACAGTTTGCCGCTCTTGTTAATAGGGAGCTGGCAGCTGGCAACCTTCTAATGTCCAGTTATTAATTCCCATCAGGCTCATTTGTATTCCCAGCTGACAAGTGGACGTAAATAAAGGGTGGAACCACCAAATTCATGCCAGGCCCTTCAGGTCTGATATGAACTTCAAGGGGGACCCTACAAAAAAGTAAAAAAAACACATAGGGTACCCTCCAAATACTCTACTAGGCTCATAAGGTCAGGAGTAGATTTTAAGGTGAAACCCCACCCAAAAAAGAAAGAAAAAAGTACAGGCACCCTAAAATCCATACTAGAGCATTATCTCAGCTTACAAACTCTTAATAAAGGACCAAAAGATCAAAAAGTATGGTATGCTTACCGTATTTATCGGCATATACCGCGCGGCAGCGTATAGCGCGCACCCCAAGCTGAGAAGGGAAGTTTAGGGAAAAAACTAACATTTTGGATGTCTTGCCCAGCGTCCATCGGCGGCCTTGTCCGGCGTCCATCTGCGGCCTTGCGCGGGGTCTGTCCAGCCTTGTCGGTGTCCGTCTGCTGTCTTGCCCGGCGTCCATCGGCGGCCTTGTCCGGCGTCCGTCTGCAGCGTTGCGTGGGGTCTGTCGAGCCTTGTGGGTGTCTGTCTGCGGCTTTGGAGGTGTCCAGCTGCACCTTGCCCAGGGTTGCGTTCCGTTGTGTGTTTGAATTTGGCACGCTGTGCAGAGCCGGATTTCCTGCACACTCCGCTTCTCTCGGCTTCTCTCGGCTCCTCTCGCGTGGCTGCGGGCGTGGCCGAGCCTGGCCGAAGCCTAGCCGAGTGCGCAGTACATTCGGCTCGGCTTGGACAATGCTCGGACAATGTCGGGGACAGCGGAGATCGTCGGGGATCGGCGTATATCGCGCAGCCACGATTTTCCCCTAATTTTAAGGGGAAAAAAGTGCGCGGTATACGCCGATAAATACGGTATTTACTATGCTATATATAGGCGTACTATGTATCCCTTACTCATTTACAAGGGGATGTTTTTTAGTTTCAAAGGGGGTTTCCAGATTCCGATTACCCCTGCCTACAAACCCCCACAACCACTAGGCTAGAGTTGTGGGGAAGGACCCCTGTCTTCAGACGAAAATGTTTGGGAGGGTTCCCCCTTCACCTGTTGTATCTTTAGCAACCAGTGATGTCAGCCAGCCCTATTAATTTGTTGGCTGGGAATCCCAAACCATCTAAACAAAGGGTCAGGGACAGTGGCTGACATTATTGACTAAATATGGTGATGGCATTTTTTGGGTCAATGACAACCTGTTTACATTTATCGATGGCTGTAGCAGTGAGTGTGTTACGCATCATGATTGATGATGATCTTCATCGCTGGGTGACATGATTGAAGATAGATGCACATCATGTGACATTTTCTTTCTTTTTTTTTTTTATTGTAGAATAAATGTCTTGTCAAAAAGTGTGGTGTCTTTATTTACTATTTACATTTTTTGAATGAGTAGGGGTACTATGTACCTAATAATCATTTGTGGGAGTGGGCAGTATCTGGGGCCCCATTATTTTTGGGGTCTTCTAAATTCTGATAATCCCCCTGCCTGAAGACCCCCACAGGGAATTGGAGCACAAACTCGTCCTCTACTTTCATGCCCTGCTGGAGGCTGCGTGCATATATAAGGGTCTGGTATACATTTTTTGGAGGATACCATTTTTTATCAGGGATAGGAGCCTGGTATAAATGAAAGAAATGCTTCCCCCAGGCATGTTACTTAAATTAATTTTTCTTTTTTTATATTGCCTAAATGGCATTTTTTCAGGGATGTACCCAGCCACAATGCTGTTTGTTTGGCAACCCCTTGCCTTTTAGCCTAGAAAAGGCCAATTACTGTTTGTACTATTCAATTCCCTGTAATACATTTGTAATACATTTGCAAACTTACCAACCCCCCCTCCCCAATCAGTTCATCATTAGTCACTGATATTTAGGTACCAGGATGAGAAGCTTTGGCCTGTAAGAAGGTTATCTGAGTAACCACTGAAACAACTTTCACATGCGTTTTTTTTCTGGAAGACCTATGTTGGGTCAGGCCCAACACCTGTCACAACGAGCTTTAATGTCGTGATATCTATCATAAGATCTTGTAGAAGTGTGAGGATGTTCTGAAGGAGATCTTGATTGTCTCCCTCTTGATGAGAATGACATCTGCCTCTGGATGTTAATCTACTCCTAGAAGAGGCTGAGGCATCATGTCTGTTACTGGAGAAGTGTAAAGCCTCATACACACTACTATTTTGGGTTGAACAAAAAAGACCTGACAGCTCAGGTCAGAGCTGTTGTACAAAACATATGATGTTAGTACAGCAATCTCCCCTATACTACTGGTCAGCCCCCCCCCCCCCCGCCAGAACACTCCGGCTGACCGTGCACACAGGCCGAAATATCGGCCGGCTTCTATTAAACAGGCTGATGCTGCCCAACATTTGGCACGTGTGTACTAGGTTTAGGATCTGCATTCTAACATAGTCAGGCTGAATAAACAATAAGATGGCATTTAACAGACGAAATGTAGGTTCCTTGTGTGGTCTTTTGCAGGGGCTGGATGATCATGTTTTACCATAAAAAAATACATGTACACACATGTCATTAGAGAAACCAGCAATAATGTGCAACAAGGTATACTTGAGCAGAAGATGGTGTACCTGTTGGCTGAAGCAGAGAGAAAGAGGTGGGCAGCAGTTGTAAGAAGAGCAGTGGAAATGCTGACAGAAAGACTGCTGGCCCATCATAGAACATTGGCACTACTTTTAAATTGGGATGGGCTATGATGACTACAGAACAATAGAATTGCCACCTGAAATGCATTTGTTTTTCACTAGAAACTGTCTCATGTCTGTGCTTTCCTCCCAAATGATGTAGAATGAACTTCTTCCTCAAGATAAGGTCACTAAGAAGTGTGGAGTTTCAGCATTGATCAGTATGGAAAAAAAAAATCAAACAACGTTGGGAAGAACAGCAGCAGGACTTCACTACTTTACTCTATTTAGGAGTCTCTATTGAAGGCACTGCACCTGGGGAACCAGATGGACTGCCAGAGATGTATGGCAGCAAGATAGGTAGACTGCTGAAAAATGTATCCAGTTCTAATAGGAGGAAAGAAAGACATGTCAGGAGTGAGTGCTGTCAGAAGTGTATTAGCTAATGGTCCTATCAGGGTAGAGGCAGTACAAAAATGTTGGAAACTGGAAATACATGATTCAGTCATTTTCAATTAGCCAACCGGCTAAAGTAAAAAAACTGAACCAATTCCTCCATTCACGCATTCAAGGTGGATGTGGGAATTCTCCCCTATTTTTCAGGAGAAACACATAACAAAAGCAAAATCTCTCAGGCTACTAAAGCCTAAACTTTTTTTTTTAGTTTGTGAAATAAATATGGAAACTGTTTAATGGTGCACATTATTGTAGCAAACATAATGTCATTCAGTTAAGGTTAACAACATAAAGCCCAACTCTGGACTCGTCATTTGGATCCATTTCTTGGTATCTGCAAAATTCTCCTATGATTCCAGGGAAGGGGTGAACCTTTGATGCTCTGGACACAGGATGTGAGTTGACTGATCCTTGGCATGAAATCATTCATCCCAAAAGACAAGGATCACTGAATCAGTGACTAGGTGAATCTATGGGGGGACAGAACCGGAGAACAGGTAGCAGCTGCAGTCGCATTTAATTTTGGGGAATTTTTGGGATTTGGGGAATCCAATTTTCTGTGTATGCCCAGGCTAGACTTGTGGCTTCAAAGATCCTTGGAATGTACCCTCCCAGCTAGATCTCCCAGACTTGGCTCAGGAGGCTGTAGTTACATATTTCCACTTGCTTAATGAATCAGGTATTTCTTCAAGATCTAAAAAAACAATAATTTTCTATGAGAACCATCTTATTTTAATGTTTGAAGTACTACTAAACTTTGTAAAAATAGCTACCAATTTTGCTTCCAAGTACAAACAACATGACCTTCATTGCACCTGTAACATATAACATCTGCTAAAGCAGCAATTCATTATTGTGTCCATGCCAAATATACAATCACTTCCAGGGTAAATATCTATTTTTTTTATGTCATAATGTACAGTATACAATTTCCTATCATCTGTGCTCAGTCTTGCCACACAGAGTTAATCCAGCTCTGAGCAATCCTATTTTATTGTTCAGTAAAATAAAATGGACTTACAGAGAAAAACCTTTCCGTTCCGTTCCGTTCCGCCCCCTTGCTGTGAATAACAGGTTATTTACATATCTCATGCACTAGCTTGGAGACAGGCATTATTTTTCAATTCCAACCCCACTCCTTTTCTGAAGTCATGTGGTTACTTTTCTGGATTTTGACTGAATGTTAGTGATCATAGCAGAATTTAGTGTAAGGAATACACAGGAAAAAATGCATGTTGACAAGGGGAGTGCAGGAGGGCAGGGAGTCTACTGACATCACGACTCCACCCACAGAGATCCAGACAATAGATCCACCCACAGAATCTGCAGTATTTCAGTTCTTATAACAGACAGAGGGGAAACATTTGACAGGTAAGGATACATGCAGGAGGCATCTATATCCTTATAGATCAGCACTATGGCAGTAGTTTAGAAAGGATGATAGTGGGTTTACATCCACTTTAATGCCCATTAGGTTAACTAAGTACCGTCAATTAGATTTATGCACCTTTATTTAACTAGGTGAATTAGATTTAGACACCTTTATCAGGTTGGAAAATATGTGTAATGCCATAAAGACAAAATTGATACACAAATAACAAAAAAAATTATATTTGGGCTTGGGTCACAGAAATCTATTTGCAATGAATCCTTTTATTCCTCTAAATGTGGTCAACATTTAAATCGGAAGTATAGCACACAGACCTAATTTTCACATCTATTTTAACCTAAATTGATTTGTTTTTGCTAATTATTTGGTGACAAGCATGAAAAATAAAATAATTGTCAAGACAAGTGAGAGGTAACTTTGTAGCAAGTTCATCGAACAGAAATGTTGTGCATGAAATATCTCTGTAGGGCCCTACGGCAGACCTTGCTTATGTGTTATGGTACTCATCAGTTTCTACCAAGCCTTGCATTTGTATGTTTTCCTATTACATGCTTGGAGCAGCCGAGGATTGTTTGTTGCTCCATTACATTTGAACTTTTTTACTTATTTTCCAAAAGCAATAAAAACAATTGAAATATCTCTGTAGACCTTAGTTTGACACAACATATTTGGAGAAAACGTAATATTAGGCTAGTGCCTAATAAATACACTGTTAGTAAACAGTCTTTTTATTGTAATTCAGTTTAGATTTGAAATCTATATTTTATATGCTTTCACTATTTATTCTTTCACATTATTTTAACAACTCTCTATGAATAATGCATTCTGTTTCATTAATTAGCAGTTTCAGTGCACCAGTCTTACTAAAGACAGTATAGAGCATTGTTAAATGTCTTCTGTTTAGGAGTGAGGAATTTTCATAGATCTTCACTTGCTTTAATAGGCAGAATAGTGGTAACAGGCGAATAGCTGAAGGCACCACCAACATATTCTAAACAAAGACATCTATTATAATAAAGAGGAAGTGCCGCAAGACTTTCCATACTTGTGGCTGTTTTGTCCTAACTGCAATCTACTGTAGGTGCTAAATCACTTAAAGTGTGAATCTACACAATCAATGATGTTTTTATTTTGAATATTAAATATTTTTCATAAGTGTTTTGAAGATGACTTGACAACTGCACTTGACTCCTCTTAAAAAAGGCATACAATATATCCTTTTTTTTTAATTTTCCTCCATTTAGATGAAGAGAACATTGTATGCCTTGCAGCTATGGATGCTAAGCTGGCGCCTTGTCACATACTGTTGTTTAGGATGCCACAACTTTGCACAGAGAATAATGAGGCCTTCATCCATCTAGACTTTTTTCATATGCTCGCTCAAGTAGAAGTAGATTATAATTTATGACTATGCCAAGAATAAATAAAAAAAGAGATGTTGCTGTGTTTCCTACTGGCTGGGAGCCCATTTTGTTTGACATTCATCTGGATGTTGTCCTTTTGTTTTGGATTCCTATTGATTCTCACAAATTATTTTGAAGAGAGGCCCAGAAAGATTCTGGGTGGTTAAAGCTAACAGTATCATTATTTTAATTTATATTGGCTTGGTTGCTGACATGTTCATTTATTTTGGCCTCCTGGGCTTTCTGCAGCTTTTTTTTATTTAATTATCCATGATTGTTCATTTCTAAGGTCATTGGAAAGTCATAATTTAACACCTGGAAAACACTTGTGGTCATCTTCATTTACAATAAAAGAAGTTAAGCCATATCAAACATTATTCAGCCTTGAAAGATTTGCTATATAGTAAAAATGGAAAATGGAAGAATGTGGTTGTGGTGACTACAGTATATCGATGCTGATAACCATACCCGAGCAGCATTCCATTTAGGGGCAGAACTGCTTGAAAGCCCTGAAAGCCCATGCTGCCAAGGAGGGACCTGGTGTCAGATCACTCAAACAGCTTTATACTTTAGCCGACTATACCCGGTTTGAATCTCAGCCAGGCCAGCAGGAACTGACCCAGATTCGGACCGTTAGAGCCGGTTCACACTGGGGCGACTTGCGATCCGACTTCATGTCGCCTCAAGTCGTCCCAAGTCACGCTGTAGAGAAAAACAATGGAAGTGAATGGGAGCGGTGTTAATACACACGACTCAAGGCGATACGACTTCAGAAAAGGTTCCTGTACTACTTCAATCCGACTTGTAGGCGATTTGTACCCATTGATTTCAATGGAAGTTGCCTCAGAAGTCGGATCACTGTCTTAACTGAAGCGACTTTCCAGGAAGATAACATACATTTCTCAGGCAAACCTCTCCTGCCCCCCTCCCTCCCCCTCCCTCTCCCAGAGCTGATTGTTGTTTTATTGGCCACTGGAAAGTCTCCTGTCCTGGAGACGACTTCCAGTTGTGTTGTACATCGCCCCAGATCGCCCTGTGGTTCATGTTCAAGTCGTGTCGGAGTCGCCTCTGAAAGTCGCGCTGGAAGTCGTGTCGCCCTAGTGTGAACCGACTCTCAATGTGCAGGCTGAATGTATAACCATGTACAACCAGCCTGCCGGATTCGCTTGCAGTGTCTGCTACAGCCGCTAGCAATAATCACTGTTGTTTCCCGACAGAGACATCTTCCCCCCACCCACCCCTGCCAGACAATGGCCTGGCAGGAAGGAATCCCCTATCAGCACTGTCTGTGTTGATGGGGAAAACATGCAAATATGCACTGTGTATGGACGGTCTTACGCTTCACTGTTAGCACTGAAGGCTGTACTGATTATGGTCGCAATGCATTTTAAAGGGTCCTCACTTCCCTATTTGTACAAAATGAAAGAAAAAATTATTGACAATTATGTTAATCCAATACTTTGGGGCACACTTATGAAGTTCAGCAGTTTTGACTCCATCCTGCATTTCTAACTTGCAACCAGGAAACCATTATTGTTGTTTTTCAACCATAGCAGATCCTGCAATTTTCCCTTTACAGGTTTCCATTAATGAACTGGAGTTATGGGCCTGCAAACCACCATTCACACCAAACCTCCTCTTGGAAAGAGGACAGGCTGAAAAAATATATATACTATATATAAAGGGCTAGATTCAGTTAGGGGCGCGCATTTTAACGGCGGCACAGCGTATCATATTTATGCTACATCGCCGCAACTTACAGGAGCAAGTGCAGGCTTCACAAAGCACTTGCTCCGTAAGTTGCGGCGGCGTAGCGTAAATGGGGCCGGCGTAAGCGCGCGTAATTCAAATGTGGAAGGGGGGCGTGTTTTACGTTAATGTGTGATGACCTGACGTGATTGACGTTTTTACGAACGGCGCATGCGCCGTCCGTGTACATATCCCAGTGTGCATTGCTCCCAAGTACGCCGCAACGACGTATTGGTTTCGACGTGAACGTAAATTACGTCCAGCCCTATTCGCGAACGACTTACGCAAACAACGTAAAAAATTCAAAAATCGAAGCGGGAACGACGTCCATACTTAACATTGCGTGCGCCTCATAGAAGCAGGAGCAACGTTACGCCGAAAAAGCCTTATGCAAACGACGTAAAAAACTACCGCCAGGCGCACGTATGTTTGTGAATCGGCGTAACTAGGTAATTTGCATACTCTACGCCGAAAACAACGGAAGCGCCCCCTAGCGGCCAGCACAAAAATTCACACAATTGCACATTCAAGTTACGTCGGCGGAAGCCTATTTTTTCGACGTATCTGCCTTGGAGAATCGGCGTAAAGATACGCCGGCGCAGATTTGAATTTACGGCAGCGTATTTGGAGATACGCCGCCGTATCTTCTTGCTGAATCTAGCCCAAAGTATTTTTGAAGAGTAGGAAATAGGAAAGGGGACTAGTGCAACTTTGGTTGTTGGTTGCTTGTGTCTTGAAAGGAAAGACCATCAGGCTCCCACATATATCATTTACTTTGTAAGTAATATTAGCCCATTCTGAACATCCCCCACTCCTTTATTAGGATCATTTCCATTTTAATGAATAATTATATATTTAAAAGGTTTTTTTTCAGCCTGTCCTTCTCTCAGGGAGAGGTTTGGTGTCGATGGCGGTCCCCATGCACATAACTCCAGTCTTGGATACACATATCTTTTATTTTATGGTATACTGTGTATACTGTAAAAAAAAAAAAAAATATTGCATGTACACATTTATTGGTTGAAGTGTATTGTGACTGTTATTTTTATTTTCACAGAACCTGAGAAAGTGGGGGTGGAGTCAAGTTATGTTGAGTGGAGGGTAATGAATAACCATTTATTGTAAAACATATAGGAAAGATTCCCATGTATTTATGCTATGAAATACATTTGTGAAAATAGTGTTGTCAAGTCTAAATGGGATATTGGAAATATGGTCCAAGATGTGTAGATTCACCCAAAAATAAGGCACCTAATCCCAATTAGATAGATAAAGTTTTTTCAAATGGGAAAGGGAAGGGGATAATTTGCGGTGCGTACTTTAGCAAATTGATAGTGATGAGAAAGCACAATTCTTGTTAGAAAATTACAAAAATGCTTTATTTATTAATACAAAACATACAATACAATAGTTTAAAAGAAAAGTGGACAACCAGTTTGTTGATTTGATTCAGTGGATAACACAGCATCAGTCAGTTGTAAATATGGATGCAACTGGAAAAGGAAATCGCATAGACCCTACATGTTTCGCGGACTTCCGCTTCTTCAGGGGAGGGAGCGATATCCAGTCAAAATATGCAACTGAAAGGTATATATATACACAAGCATTAACCAGTAAAATATAATACACATTCCAATTGCTTAAATCAGGTACAACATATAATGGTAAAAAATGGTTCCAAAGTTTAAAGGCCACACTATCTTACCCACAACTAGCGACAAACACAGAAAACCGCCGAGGTGAAAATGGTCATGTGCATGATCCTGCAAATGAGCAGGAAAAGTTTGAAAATGGTCACAAAAGGACAGTCATATAAGGGTTAACATGTAAGTGAGACAGAGGAAAAAAAAAACAAAAAACAAAAAAACACAACACACCATAGCCAAAGCAATAGGGATGGCTAGGGGGTTAACATATTATTATCTGTGAGATATATATGTATTTAAGACATAATGACCAAAATATTGGTTAACTTAGTTTAGCAGTAATGACTGTGAGACCATAAAGCATAAATGACTTACATATATAACGGTTTATGGGGTTAAAGACCAGGGACATCAATGAGCAATCCAGCTGCAGTGTTAATTCAAGGAAGGAATCATATAGATTTCCCAAAATATCTGTTTAAACGATAACAATTGGCTACAAATTACAAAGGTGTCCCTGCCTCCAAACGGGGCAACCATAGAAAAAGATAAAAATAAAATAAATTGTATAAACATTATCAAAACGGAGCCGAGATTATTTAGAAATTGCAAAAAAAAAAATACACATACCTGTATAAGATCTATATAAGGATCGCAGGCACAATGGGATATGTTTTAATCTTTTTATAATAAATGATTGGATTTTACCAGTATAGTATAGTATATTCTGTACGTTACTAGGCATCTTAAAAGTCCCACAAGTCCCAAAGTTGTAAGAAATTGTTTTGGTGATTAGTGACTTTCGGGACGTTGGTGCCTATCCAGACAATCTTGGCACTAGAGATACAGTGCCTTGAAAAAATATTCATACCCTTGGAAATTTTCCACATTTTGTCATGTTACAACCAAAAACATGAATGTATTTTATTGGGATTTTATTTGATAGATCAACACAACGTGACACATAATTGTAAAGTGTAAGGAAAATGATAAATGTTTTACAAATAAATATCTAACAGAGTGGCGTGCATTTGTATTCAGCCATCTTTACTCAGTTACCCCTAACTAAAATCTAGTGGAACCAATTGACTTCAGAAGTCTCCTGATTAGTAAATAGAGTCCACCTGTGTGTAATTTAATCTCAGTATAAATACAGCTGTTCTGTGAAGCCCTCAGAGGTTTTAAGCGAACCTTAGTGAACAAAAAGCATCATGAAGGAAAAGGAACACATCAGATAGGTCAGAGATAAAGTTGTGGAGAAGTTTAAAGCAGGGTTAGGTTATAAAAAAATATCCCAAGCTTTGAACATCTCACAGAGCACTGTTCAATCCATCATCCAAAAATAGAAAGAGAATGGCACAACTGCAAACCTACCAAGACATGGCTGTCCACCTAAACTGACAGGTGGGGCAAGGAGAGCATTAATCAGAGAAGCAGCCAGTTGGCCCATGGTAACACTGGAGGAGCTGCAAAGATCCACAGCTCAGCTGTCAACAGGACAACTATTAGAAAGGCCTCCAAAAGCAAAAGGAGGCTGACCCACTTCATCTTCCTGGGGGCTAAATTGACAATAGCGAGAGCCTGGAAGCAACCTTACATATCCTGCACCATGGCAAAAAAGAAAATCACTTGGATCATGACCCAGTAGAAGATGGTCAGCATATCACAGGACTCGGTGCAGAGGTTCGAAGCCACATGAAAACTGTGGGCCAATTACGTGCATGTCCCTCTGACACCGTAGTTTGATTGAATGTGTATGGAATGTCTGTCAGGACATCTACTCTTATACTCCTCTACCTCTCTCTTTCTCTACTCCTTTCCTCCCTTTTCCCTGTCTTTACTGTTTTTCTATCGGTGATTGAATACTTATGGTATAGATATGGGATACCTCGTCTTTAGTAGATGAGAGACGCATATCAGTGGACTTTCCATTATAGGGATTTCCGGGCTGCCCATTATTGTCCACCAGTGCCACCTATCAGTGCCTATCAATGCAGCATATTAGTGGCTCCTCATCAGTGCCACCTAATCATTGCCCACCAGTCCCACCTATCAGTGCCCACGAGTGCCGCCTATCAGTGCCCATCAATGCAGCCTCATCGGAGCACATAAGTGAATTAGAAAAATCACGTATTTAGAAAATTTACTGAGAGAAACCAAATCAGACGTCTTTTTTTTCAAAATGTTCTGACTTTAAAAAAAACAAAAAAACAGCAGTGATTAAATACCACCAAACGAAAGCTCTATTTGTGTGAAGAAAGGATAAAAAAATTTTTTTGGGTACAGTGTTGCATGACCGCACGTCTGTCATTCAAAGTGTGACAACGCTGAAAGCTGAAAAATGGCCTGGGCAGGAAGGGGGTGAATGTGCCCTGTATTGAGGTGGTTAATAATGCTTAAAGTAAAACAATAACAATTTAATGTTCATTTAAATATCGTGCCTGGGCGGTCCCCTTAGTCTGTCTGTAAAGTGGTGGATCTGTGTGATGTGTTTCACCGTGCCACAGAAAAATACAATTTCTAAACGAAAAGATTTAATTTAACCACTTAAGCCCAGACCATTTTGTAGCTAAAGGACAAGGCCACTTTTTGTGATTCGGCTCTGAGCCGTTTTAACTGACAATTGCGCGGTCATGCGACGTGGCTGCGAAAAAAATTGGCGTAGAGTGACAATTTTGAAAAAAATGCTATATTTTTTACTTTTTGCTATAATAAATATCCCCCAAAAATATATATATATATAAAAACATGTTTTTTCCTCAGTTTAGGCCGATACGTATTGTACATATTTTTGGTAAAAAAATCGCGATAAGCGTTTATTGATCGGTGTGCGCAAAAGTTATAGCGTCTACAAAATAGGGCATAGTTTTATGGCATTTTTATTAATACTTTTTTTTACTAGTAATGGCTGTGATCAGCAATTTTTATCATGACTGCGACATTATAGCGGACACATCGGACACTTTTGACACATTTTTGGGACCATTGTCATTTTTACAGCGATCAGTGCCATAAAAATGCACTGATTACTGTGAAAATTATACTGGCAGTGAAGGGGTTAACCACTAGCAGGGCACTGTAGGGGTTAAGTGTGCCCTAGTTTGTGATTCTTACTGTAGGGGGGGCGTGGCCTGGCGTGATACGTCACTGATTGTCATTCCCTATGACAGGGAACAGACGATCACTGACACTGCCACTAGGAAGAATGGGGAAAGGTTTGTTTACACTTACCTCTCCCCATTCTTCAGCTCTGTGACCCAATCGCAGGACACCCGCAGCAATGGGGTCCGAGGGTCCCGCGGGCGCGGTCACGTAGCTCAGGACTGGGTCGCGAGCGCGCCACCGGCGGCGCGCATGCAACCCACGGCTAAGATCTTAAAGGGGATGTACCTGTATGCCCTTGTGCCCAGCCATGCCATTCTGCCGAAGTACATAGGCGTGTGGCGGTCCTTGAGTGGTTAAAATTACCTGTGGCTGTGATGTATTGCTGGATCCTGGCAATATAGATAAAAATCAAGGAAAAAATCAGCATGGGTTCTTCCCCCAGTCCATACAAGGCCCTGTATGATTTTAGGGGAAACTCCATGCCAAAATTAAAAAAAAACAGTGTGGGGTCCCCCCAAAATGCATACCAGGCCCTTTGGGTCTGGTATTGATTTTAAGGGAAACTCCATGCCAAAATAAAAATAAAATTGGAGTGGGGTCCCTCCCAAAATCCAAACCAGATCCTTATCTGAGCAAGAGATCGCCCCCCCCCTCCTGAACCATACCAGGCCACATGCCCTCAACATGGGAAGGGTGCTTCGGGGTCCCCACAAGGACCACGTCCCCACAACCATGGCCAGGTGGTTGTGGGGGTGTGCGGGCAGGGGCCTTTTTGGAATCTGGACCTCAGATCCTGCCCCCCCTACCCATTCACCCAAAAAACTGTCAAAAAGAAAAAAAACACAAAAGACAGTTTTTGACAATTCCTTTATTTAAAAAAAGTTTTCCACAATGTACATCCATCGTCAATCCAATGGAACCGAAAAAATAAAATACTTTGCCCACCATGGGAGGGCTCCCGCCAACTGCTGTCTTTTTACTGTGACAGCTGTTATATAGGCAAGGGCGGGGCCACCAGCTGACATAACCAGATGACCCGCCCTTGCCTATATAACAACTGTCACAGCTGTCACAGCCAAGAGAAATTTAAAATATTGGACATGGAGTTCCCCTTAAAATCTATTCCAGACCCAAAGGGCCTGGTATGGATTTTGGGAGGGACCCCACGCTGTTTTTTTAAATTATGGTGTGGAGTTCTCCTTAACCACTTGCTGACTACCTGCCAATTGACGACGGCAGAATGTCACTCCTGCCCAAATTGCCGTAGTTGTACGGCAGGCACTTTAAGGAGTATAGGTGGTGCACGCGCATCCCTAAGGACCCGATGTCCACCGTGCACCCACGGTTGCTCCTGACAGAGCGAGAATAGGGATTTGTGTGTATAAACACACAAATCCCCATTCTGTCAGGGGTGAGGATACTGATCTGTTGTTCCCAATATATAGGAACATCAATCGGTCTCCTCCTTAAAGGAGTTGTAAATAAAAAAACAATTTTATGCTGAAATGACTGTTTACAGGGTATAGAGACATACTAGTTAACCGATTCCTTTTAACCACTTCCGGACTGCCTCCTGCACATATACGTCGGCAGAATGGCACGGCTGGGCACATGTACGTACAGGTACGTCCTGTACTAGTACCCAGCCATGGGTCACGGACTGGAGTGCGGCGATCGGTCCCTGGAGCTGAAGAACGGGGAGAGCCGCGTGTAAACACGGCTTCCCCGTGCCTCACTGTGGCGGCTGCATCGATCGTGTCATCCCTTTTATAGGGAGACACGATCGATGACGTCACACCTACAGCCACACCCCCCTACAGTTGTAAACACACACTAGGTGAAACGAAACTCCTACAGCGCCCCCTGTGGTTAACTCCCAAACTGCAACTGACTTTTTTACAATAAACAATGCAATTTAAATGCATTTTTTGCTGTGAAAATGACAATGGTCCCAAAAATGTGTCAAAATTGTCCGAAGTGTTCGCCATAATGTCGCAGTCATGAAAAAAATCGCTGATCGCCGCCATAAGTAGTAAAAAAAAAAAAATTATAAAAATGCAATAAAACTATCCCCTATTTTGTAAACGCTATAAATTTTGCGCAAACCAACCGATAAACGCTTATTGAGATTTTTTTTACCAAAAATAGGTAGAAGAATACGTATCGGCCTAAACTGAGGAAAAAAAATGTTTTTTTATATATTTTTGGGGGATATTTATTATAGCAAAAAGTAAAAAATATTGCATTTTTTTCAAAATTGTCGCTCTATTTTTGTTTATAGCACAAAAAATAAAAACTGCAGAGGTGATCAAATACCACGAAAAGAAAGCTCTATTTGTGGGAAAAAAAGGACGCCAATTTTGTTTGGGAGCCACGTTGCACGACCGCGCAATTGTCTGTTAAAGCGACGCAGTGCCGAATTGTAAAAACCCCTTGGGTAATTTAGCAGCATATTGGTCCGGTCCTTAAGTGGTTAAAAATGATTAAAATAGATAAAAATCAATCATATAATTTACCTGTAGTTTCTAGTTTCGTTTTGCATGTTGTTTCCTGCCTGAGACCTGAACGTAAACGCCACCTAGCGGCCGGCGGAGTAATTACATTTAAGATCCGACAGTGTAAGTGACTTACACATGTCGGATCTTCAGCGTATCTATGCGAAAATTATTCTAAGAATCAGTCGCATAGATACACTGGCCAAAAAAAGAGATACGATGGAGTATGCTGAGATACTCCATCGTAACTTTACTCAGAATATGGCCCTATAACTTTTGCACAATCTAATCAATATACGCTTATTGTAATTTTTTTTTTTTTTTTTACCAGAAATATGTAGGAGAATATAAAACGGCTTCTTGCGAACACCCATTCGAGTCGATCTTACGTTCGACTTAAACACCGGGCCCATCCCTACTCTCTAGATGTGCAAAGCTGGTAGAGACATACCCAAAAAGCCTTGAAGCTGCAATTGCAGCGAAAGGTGGTTCTACAAATTATTGACTTTGGGGGGCTGAATTACATTACAAAAAATTGAAAACCATTTACCATTTTTCTTCCACTTCACAATTATGTGCCACATTGTGTTGGTCTATCACATACAATCTCAATAAAATACATTTACGTTTTAGGTTGTAACATGACAAAATGTAAAAAAATCAAGGGGTAGGAATACATTTTCAAGGCACTGTAGATCAGAATCTTCCATAAGCTTTTTCAACACCATCTTACCAGGGTACTGTCAATTCAACAAAGTTAGCCAGCTTGGTGGTTGTGGACCACAGGATCATGTCTAGCCAGAATATTGCGACGACAATGTCTGGGGAAACACAGGTCATTTTACTTGCATACTCATTTAATATGTTGATTCTAATTTTGGATGTAGGTCTTGCTTCTAATTTTGTATGTGGGTCTCTGTAGGTGCTACAGGTATGAACAGATGAGTGTATGTTATTAAATGTACTGTGCACTGAATCTACATCTCACCTCTTGGATATTCATTTGTGTCTACACCTGTCCTATTGCCATAGTATTATCCAGCTTAATTCTAACCCCCTCAAGAACTTTCAGCACATTATATTTGCTCGCCATTCCAACTACACTGTTACCACGTCTCTCTTCTCTTCTACCATTCACAACCCTATGCAATGTATTTTCACGCTTTCTGCTTTTTTCAGCACTAAGGTCGATACTTCCTATGACACTTAAAACACAGACCCAGTCTCATGCCACACAACTTTTTTTAGGTGAAAACACAGCTGGGTCCCTCTGTAGAAGGGCCCAGGTGATTTGTGGTCCTTCTCTATCCTGAATACATGGCCCTTATGTTAATTATAGAACACTCCTGATGGTTTACTTAGTTTGTTTTTGAACCTTGTGCAGCACTGCTGGTGATATATCAGCTTTTTCAAATAGGAGACAACAGCATGATACGTTTAAAGCTCTACAATTCAAAAGTCTAGGTGGGAGTATTTTGGTGGCTGTTTGTGAAGTTGCTAAGGACAGAAAACTCTAGTTCTAGTTGCAACATTCTTATCTTTTAGAACAGGGGTCTCCAAACTTTTCAAAAAAAGGGCCAGTTTATTGTCCTTTAGACTTTAGGAGGGCCGGATTGTGGCCAGCAGAGGCTGAAAATGTCCCGGGCCCGGCATCTATGAAAATAAATATGGCCTCAGGGTTGGTGGTCAATAAGAGGAGGAGTAGTGCTCCTATTAGTAGGAGAAATGGTATCCCATCATTGGTATCGGTGGAAGAAATAGTGCCCCATTGTTGGTGTCAGTGGGAGGAATAGCGCCCCAAGGGCCGGATAAAGGCTAGCAAAGGGCCACACCTGGCCCTCGGGCCGCAGTTTGGAGACCCCTGTTTTAGAATAATATACATAGGACATCTGACACTGATACAAGAAGGAATTGTTATAGGAAGGGTCCAATGTATCTTATTTTTTCTAAGCCTTTGTCTGAATGTAAGAAAAAAAAGGAAAAAAAAGAGAACATTTATTGTAAAAAATATAAATATAAAGCTAAGGAGAGAAGAGGAGGGACGAGTTAATTAGGACTGATTAGCGTTAAATAGGTGCCCATTTTATTTATTTATTGTACAGTATTTATTTATTTTACTTCAGTTCTTTAAATGATGTCATATGCAGATCAAAGGTTAGACCTTTGGTCTACATATAAATAGTAAACATGACAATGTACTACAGGCATACCCGACTTTTAAGTACACAATGAGTTTTTTTTACTAAAGCTGGAAAGCGCAAAATCAGGCTCACTTCTGCATAGAAACCAATGAGCTTCTAACCCCATCGTGTTCAATTAAGCCTGGTAATAAAATCTGGAAGCTCATTGGTTTCTGTGCAGAAGTGAGCCTGATTTTGCGCTTTCCAGCTTTAGTAAATAAACCTCATTGTGTACTTAAAAGTGGGGTATGCCTGTAGTAGATTGTTACACTGCATTACAGTGTATCAGTATCATAATATTTGCAAGTGTAAGTTTACACAAGGAGTGGCTGCATTTTGACTTCTGCTATGTAATACAAAGCAATTCCCAGCTGTCATTTTGACAGCTGATAATTGCCAGTAACAGAAGTAGAGGAGTGATGACTGGGAGAGAGCTGATACACCCTAGTATATGTAATTTTCTGGGAGCGGATCTCCTGCGCTTAATTGTGGATAAATTGAGCCCCTCCCATTAGTACAGAAATTGCCATACACCTTTCTTAAAATGACAGCTAAAAGCTAGTGAAGTTTTGGTAAGTGTATCCTATTAATGTCTATCAAGTTTTATTAGCCTTGGTGAATTTGAAGGCATTTACCACCTTCAAGAAAGTAGTAAAGATCAGCATTAAGATATTAGGAAGATATTAGGAAGGGATACGGTTGTTGGCTTTTAACAGGTGAATGAACCTCAGTTCTAATATCCTTGTAATTCATACAGCCTAAAGAGAGAGTAAAAACATCACAGCTTACTTTTCTGTTCAGGTTATGCTTATTGTTTCTGATACTGTACATCCTATAATTTACTGCCGGGATAAACAATCCTTTTCAATATTTTTATTTTTACATTATCACCATTAGACCAAAAGTAGAATAGCAGCTAGTATCAGGTCCCATAGAATTTTGATTTGCATGTTTTTTTTTGTCCACTTATTTTTTTATTGGAAAGAAGTCCTTCCTGATAACAGAGATATAATTGGATATTAGATACACAAGGGCTATTACTTTGGATTACGTCATTTTAGGACAAAGGAAGATTATTGATATGTTAAAATCTTTTCCCGTGGTTAATCTAGAACTGAAACTTTTTTATTAACTGTAAGTCCCACATGGCCTATCCCTTTGACCTTATTATGCCCCACTACAATATATCTGTATTAATATGGTACACTCTTGTATATCCCAAGTTTCAGCATTGACTAAATGTTCAGGCTTAGCCTGTCTGAAATAAAAAATCAAGTCATTGTCTGCTTAGAAAAGGCCATAGTGCATCTGTCTCATTTACCAGTTCAGGGAAAGTTCAGGTTGTGAATATTCTACTTTTCTTAAAAAACAAATGGTTTAATTTCCAATTGATATTATATATCTTTTGCTCCATATTAATAGTAAATAGTTGCGTTGAAGATATAGCTGACCTAGCATGCATGGTTTAGTCACATGATGCATAAATTATGCAGTCTAAACATATGGAGCTAGAAAGATATTGAATTATTTATGGAAACAGTAATTGTTAGGGGCAGCCTTCCATGAAGTGTCTGTCCTATTAACTGTAAAAAAAAAAGAAAAAAAAAAAAGAAAGAAAGAAAATGTATTTATTCAACTCTTCTTCTTAAGCCCCATACACACTATCAGTTTTCCTGCAGGTTTTCTCTTCAGGTTTACCAAAACCATCTAATATGAGGTCAAACCTCAAGAGTTTCAATTTGTATGCAATCAGGCAGGCCCTTGCACTACATGGTTTTGGTAAACCTGAAGAGAAAACCTGCAGGAAAACTGATATACAGTAGCTAGATTCACAGAGAGTTAGGCCGATGTATCAGTAGATACGCCGACCTAACTCGGAATCTGCGCCGTCCTAAGTTTAAGTGTATTCTCAAACTGAGATACACTTAAACCTAGCTAAGATACGACAGCCTGCGCCGTCGTATCTTAGGGTGCAATATTTAGGCTGGTCGGTAGGTGGCGCTTCCGTTGAGTTCGGCGTAGAATATGTAAATCACTAGATACGCCTATTCACGAACGTACGTGCGCCCGTCACAGTAAAGATACGCCGTTTACGTAAGGCGTTTTCAGGTGTAAAGTTATTCCATCAAATAGCTGGACTAGTCAATGTTAAGTATGGCCGTCGTTCCCGCGTCGAAATTTGAAAATTTTACGTTGTTTGCGTAAGTCGTCCGTGAATAGGGCTGGACATAATTTACGTTCAGGTCAAAACCAATACGTCCTTGCGGTGTACTTAGGCGCAATGCACACTGGGATATGTACACGGACGGCGCATGTAAAAAACTTCAATCACGTCAGGTCACCCCTTATTAACATAAAACACGCCCCCTCAGCCTAATTTGAATTAGGCGCGCTTACGCCGACCCCATTCACGCTACGCCGCTGTAAGTTAGGAGGCAAGTACTTTGTGAATACAGTACTTGCCTCTCTGACTTAAGGCGGCGTAGCGTAAATACAATACGCTACGCCGCCTTAAAAATGCGGCGACCTACTTGAATCCAGCTACTTGTACCAGCATCTAAGCAGCTACAACAGCACTGACAACACTGAAGTCGTTTTACTGTAAAATGAACAGTATAGTCACACTATCAATGAAAGTGCCTATCTAGTCCCTGTGCTTGCAGGATGAACAGATCCCAGTCTAACTGATGTGGGCACAAAACAAAAGAACACATGACTAGCACTAAATAGTCCAGGTTAAACTATTAATAATAATAAAAACAAACAACAAAGTGCACCCAATATTGTATAATGTGTGTGTCACTGGCGCAAGAAAGGATTAATATAAGTGATCTGCTGCAGTACCATATGTGCCTCCAAAAGGAGGTAAAAGAAAATATATCAAGAAAGTGTTCCTGCGCCAATCCAATCAAAACGTTTAAATTAGATTCAATATTAGAACCAATTGCAAGTGAACATGCTATGCCGGTAAACTGCCTAGATGTTTACTTGGCTAATATAGCTGTAAGCACCGGCACTTACAGCTATATTAGCCAAGTAAACATCTAGGCAGTGCATACAGAATGGAGAAATAGTAGCCAGTAGCTAATATGGCGGCACAGGTATTTCCGGCGCCAATAGCTAAGATGGCGGCACAGGCATTTCCGGTGCCAAGGAATACATGATTGGCCACACAGACAGTAAGCCAGGATATAAATATTGTAAACAACTAGGTACCCATAGCTTCCTGATGACGCAATAATTGCGAAACGCTTTTAGGCTTCTGGGATACACGCGGAGCGGTAGTGCGTCACGCGTTGTGGCTTGCAGTTGAACCGCAGGGAAACAGAGGCGTGGAACGCAAGCCAATCGAGGAGTAACAACACACGCTGATGAACGGCTGATACGCTCCATACTGCCAAAGGGACCCGGTGCCGGTCTGAGGCACCTTTCTTGTGAGTGTACCATTGTTTTTATTATTGTTTATTAAAACGTTTTTACATACTACAACATGATGAGCCCCTTGTTTTTGAGACACTAAGGAACCTTTGAGAGAGGGAGAAGGAGGACAGATACAGTGGCTATCAGAAAAGTAATAATTTGAGGCCTTCTGTTTTTCTTGGTCTGGTGAGTGTTCAATCTAGCAGTTGGTGATGGTGGCACATGTTCATCGGGTGGAATATGCAGTTGCACCTTTATAATATATTCACCATAAGGAGCACCATAAGCAGCAGATTTTTTTATTGGGACACATTGTGAATTGGACTTTTTCTTTGCTGTTTCATATTGAAAATCTTTTTTTCATATTGGAATTTTTAGGGATTTTTTTGCACATTGCATGTTAATACTTATATGCTATTTTGATATTATATATGGCATTCTGAAAGGATATTTATATTTATACACATATGTTTCTTTCTCGTACATCACGGGACGCAGAGCGGCATATTCATTACTATGTGGGTTATATGGAGTACCTTCAGGTGATGGACACTGGCAATCTCAAACAGGAAGTGCCCCTCCCTATATAACCCCCTCCCATAGGAGGAGTACCTCAGTTTTTTCGCCAGTGTCTTAGGTGTTGGTCATGGAATAGCTTTGCCTCCACATCCTTGGGATCAAGGCGGGCTATCCGGATCTGTCCAAAGGCCTCAGAGCTAAAGTGGACAGTACCCGGGCCCCAAACCGTGGGGTTTTGCCCATAATGCTTCTCTTTTTAGAGAGCTGGACCCTGGGCCCAGGACTTAGAACCTCTGCGGTACCTAAGGTAACCTGTTTGCCAGGGTGCTATATGGGCCCAGGACAGTGGGTTCCTTTTAGGACTCCAGGGCCTGAAGGTCTAGTACGCCACCCACGGAGATGGGGGAAGATTGGACCTCTTGCTGTGCAAAGTCCTGCGGCATGGAGCAGATAAGAAAGGGGGGGCCTGCGGGACTTGGTTCGTCGGCAGGCTCTCTAGGGGGGATCTTTGGGGGATGTGCCTGAGTATGCTCTTGCATTGGCAGTTTGGGCCACTATGTCTATCAAAGAGACAGGATGGTCTATGTATGGGCTCCCATGTGTGATCTCCCTAAAATATGTGTTGCATTGTAATTGTCTGCTGGGCGCTGGGTTGGGAAAGGTGCTGTGTGTGGGCTATGCTTTCCCAGGACTGGGGGGTCAGTGACTCACCTGAGACCTTACCTGTCTGGGTGCCGTGCGGTGCTCGTCCTCCAGCGTGTCAGGAACGCTTCCGGCGTGGCCCCCATCCTCCGCAACACGGGCGCGCGCGCGCGCCCTGCAATATAGGCGCAGGGTGATGATTCGCGCCGTTGTGGAGAAAGGGGGCGGGACATCTTGTCTCATAAAAGGAAGGGGCGGCCCTTCCTCTATGCTGTGTAGCTCAGTTACTTTCTGAGCTTGAAGGAGGAGGACGCAGAGCGGCTGCAGGGCGGTTGAGGGCACCCAGTGGCACAAGGAAGTATTGCAGTTCTGGTAAACAGAACTAGCTGTGTGGTTACTAGCCTAAAAAATTCCTTATACAGCAGATGGATACTTGCAATTTTTTGAGGGAAGACAGCATGTTTTCATAAAAAAAAAAAAAAAAAAAAAAAAAGGTTATTGAAAAAAAAAAAAAAAAAAGAAGGAAACATACTGGTCTTCCCGTTTTGGTTTTTGGACATTAGTTGTTACTACCGTTCCCTAAACCGTACTATTCTTCTCCTAGCTACAACATTCAAAGGTTGTGAGCAGGGGTACCTCGGTATTGTACCATGGCTTCCAAAGGTTCAGGATCAGGGGGTACAAAAGAAAGGGGCTCCCCCTCAGATTCTGATGGTTCAGGTCGGCCTATGCCGGTACTCTCCCCACAGGTTAATACACCATTGGGCACCTTGGTTGAGCCATTAGGGAGATCTGGTGCTGAGGCTACATCAGATCCACCCAACCCTGTGTTTATCACAGAGAGTATGCTAGCCACCTCCTTGGAGGGGCTAGAGAAAAGATTGGCGGCTATGATAGCCAAATCTACACCGGGTAAAAAGCGGATTAGGTCTCCGTCGCCTGAGTGTGGACCCTCAGATGCTGAGGTTCTCTCCCCGGGGGGATTTGAGTTGCAGGAGGATCATTTGGACCGGGACCAAATTGGTTCAGAGGTTGAGGGTTCGGCTAATGAAGAGCCTTGCTCGGCCTCCCAAGCGGAAAGCTTCTGGGTTCAATCCCTGACAGACATGGTCCACTTGGCGTTTAATTTGCCTTTGCCGGAAACTCAGGGTCCGGCCGTATCATCTTTAGGCTCTTTGAAAACGCCTCGGAGTAGCGCTGTTTTTCCAGTCCATCCTCTTTTAGAGGAAGTAATCTTCCAGGATTGGGCACGACCAGACTGAATCTTTTTACCACCTAAAAGATTTTCCGTCGTCTATCCTATGGAAGAAAAATTTGCCAAAAAGTGGGCACTCCCAGTGGTGGATGCCGCCATCTCCTGTGTAAATAAGTCCTTGACTTGCCCGGTAGAAAACATACAAGTGTTTAAAGAACCGGTTGATAAGCGTTTGGAGACACTTTTAAAAGCATCCTTTACTACGGCAGGTGCAGTAATGCAGCCAGCGGTGGCTGCTATTGGAGTTTGTCAGGCACTAACAGACCAGACAAGACAAATGCTTAAGGTTATTCCGGCCCAGCAGGCGGAAGAATTATCTGATATTCCTAGAGCCATGTGCTTCGCGGTGGATGCTATAAAGGACTCCATCCAGCAAGCGTCTCGTCTGTCACTATTTTTAATACATATGAGAAGGCTCTTATGGTTAAAGAACTGGGAGGCTGAGCCCCCATGCAAAAAGCTTCTGGCAGGGTTTCCCTTCCATGGAGAACGACTCTTCGGAGAAGATCTGGATAAATACATTCAGACTATTTCAAGTGGCAAAAGTACCCTTCTACCAGTCAAAAAGAAGGTCCGGGGACCTGCGTTCAAACGGCAGCCTCCCCCTGCTCAGGGGCCCGCCAATTCCAGGCAGTATCGACGGCCTCCTGCGAGATCATACTTTAACAATAAGCCACAGGGACAAGCCTTTGGAGGCAAGAAGCAGTGGTATCGTAAGCCAGCAAAGACAGCCCCTAAGTCTGCCTCATGAAGGGACGCCCCCACCCACGAAGGTGGGGGGAAGGCTGCGTCTTTTTTCCTAACATCCTAGAGAATAAAATGGCGGTCATTGCAATACTTTTTGTCACACCGTATTTGCGCAGCGGTCTTACAAGCGCACTTTTTTTGGAAAAAATACACTTTTTGTAAGTAAATAATAAGACAACAGTAAAGTTAGCCCAACTTTTTTTATATTGTGAAAGATAGTGTTACGCCGAGTCACGCTTCAAAATTGTGCCTGCTCGTGGAATGGCGACAAACTTTTACCCCTAAAAATTTACATAGGGCGATGTTTAAAAAATTCTACAGGTTGCATGTTTTGAGTTATATAGGAGGTCTGGAGCTAGAATTATTGCTCTTGCTCTAACGATCACGGCGATACCTCACATGTGTGGTTTGAACACCGTTTTCATATGCGGGCACTGCTCGCATACACGTTCGCTTCAGTGCGAGCGCGTCGGGACAGGGCGCTTTAAAAAAAATGTTTTCTTTTTTATTTGACTTTATTTTATTTATTTCTTTTATTTATTTTTTTTTAAAAATTGGGTCACTTTTATTCCTATTACGAGGAATGTAAACATCCCTTGTAATAGAAAAAAGCATGGCAGGTCCTCTTAAATATGAGATCTGGGGTCAAAAAGACCTCAGATCTCATATTTATACTTAAATGCAATAAAAAAATAAAACAAAATGTCTCTTTAAGAGCTATGGACGAGATTGACGTTTTGACGTTGCTTCCGCCCTGCTATGGTATGGAGATGGGTGGGGGCCATCTTCCCCTCACCAGACTCCATAACCAGCCATGGACAGGAATTGATTGCCTCCGCCGCTAACGGCTCTGGTAAGTGGTGGAGGGCATAGGAGAGCGGCCGGAGGAAGGGGGGCCCTCTCCCGCTACCGATAACAGTGATCTTACGGCAAATCCACCGCAGAGACCACCATTATCGGAAACCAGTACTTTAAAAGATTGCACCATGGGTAATTAACCCCCAGCGTGCCAGATACAAACAATGGTTTAAAGCTACAATCTACAAGATTTGATAACCTGTAATAGAATTTATAACCTATAATTTTACACATGTGGTTTATATCATCAAATGCCCAAGTGGGCTATTTTATGTTGGTCGCACAAAGAAGACTCCTAAAAAAGGAACATTCCAACATATTCAAAATAATATTAATGGATACTGACAGCAAAGTTTATATAAACATTTTAGAGGAAGTCCATGGAAGAGGCCCACAGAGGGGGATACAACTTTGTTAGGAACCTCTCCAGTAAGGAAACAAATTGGTTTATGACATAAACACCTTAGTACCTACCGGACTAAATACAGAAATAGGTTTAAACTTTTTCATCAGTGATGTAAAGACCACCATTGTAGGGCAGTGGTAAATGATTGCGATTTGGAGCGAAGGGGTTGGGGTTTAAAACACAGGAAGTACAGGTAAATATAATTTTGAGTTAGGGGGTAGTTTATGTATTTGTTTTTGTGCAATGTACGTAATATGGAGAGGAATCTGTTCAATATACACAGTGGATCTCAATTTTAGACTTTTACATGTGAAATGTATTATTATATAAAATTTGTTTATTACATTTTAACATAATTATTTAATATACTTTGATATTTATTATTTAACCACTTAACCCCCGGACCATATTGCTGGTCAAAGACCAGAGTACTTTTTGCGATTCGGCACTGCGTTGCTTTAACTGGCAATTGCGCGGTTGTGCGACGTGGCTCCCAAACAAAATTTGCGTCCTTTTTTCCCCACAAATAGAGCTTTCTTTTGGTGGTATTTGATCACTTCTGCGGTTTCTAGTTTTTGCGCTATAAACAAAAATAGAGCAACAATTTTGAAAAAAAAATATATTTTTTACATTTTGCTGTAATAAATATCCCCAAAAATATATCAAAAAACGTTTTTTTTCCTCAGTTTAGGCCAATACGTATTCTTCTACATATTTTTCGTTAAAAAAAATTGCAATAAGCATTTATTGATTGGTTTGCGCAAAAGTTATAGCGTTTACAAAATAGGGGGTATTTTTATGGCATTGTTATTAATATTTTTGTTTTATTAGTAATGGCGGCGATCAGCGATTTTTTTCGGTACTGCGACATTATGGCGGACACTTCGGACACTTTTGACACATTTTTGGGACCATTGGCATTTTTATAGCGATCAGTGCTATAAAAATGCATTGGAATACTATAAAAATGCCACTAGCAGTGAAGGGGTTAACACTAGTGGGCAGGGAAGGGGTTAAGTATGTCCCTGGGTGTGTTCTTACTGTGGGGGGGTGGCCTCTCTAGGGGAAATCACTGATCTTCTGTTCATACATTGTATGAACAGAAGATCAGCATTTCCCCTGCTGACAGGACCGGGAGCTGTGTGTTTACACACACAGCTCCCGGTCCCCGCTCTGTAAAGAGCGATCGCTTGTGCCCGGCGGCGATCGCGCCCGCCGGGCATGCGCACGGGAGTCGGGGGCGAGCGGGGGGCGCGCGTGCGCCTCCGATGGCGCGCGCGCGCCCCTGGTAGCCTGCGAGAGAGCCGACGTAGAGCTACGAGCAGGAGAGTCAACCTGCCGCCGTAGAATGACGGCGGCAGGTTGGCAAGCAGTTAATGTATATAAGCTACAGTGCCTTGGAAAAGTATTCACACCCCTTGAAAGTTTTTCACATTTTGTCATGTTACAACCAAAAACGTAAATGTATTTTTTCGAGATGTTGTGTGATAGACCAACACAAAGTTGCACATAATTGTGAAATGGCAGGAAAATTATAAATGGTTCTCCGAATTTCTCAAATTTTGTTTTTTACAAATAAATATGTGGCACTGTAAGTATCATGTAGTATAATCAATCACACTCAACAATTCATTGCAACTGCATTATAAACCTTGTTTAGCGCTAGCAGAAAGCTTAAACCTTTGTAACACTAGTCTTCCAAAAATAATAACACAGAGGTATACTGGCAGTGCATAGAATTCTTTATTTATAACAATAAAGTATATGTATACAAAGCAATACCAAATTCAAACCAGTAAAAAATAAATCAGGAAATACATAAATTTTTAAAACAAATATATACATATCACAATATATAAAAGTTTGTCATTTTTTTTCTTTTGGCCTGCAGTCAGAATATAATTATCCAAACCGTAACATCAAATGGTTATACTGCTGATAACTGTATTGGTGCTGTAAACAATCTAATTTTTTTCAAGTGCCACAAAACATTCAATTATGTCACCACTAGAAAAAATGGCAACGTTTTGGATATATATATTATATTATCATACCAGCAGTAAAAAGAAAAATGGCAGAGTCAAGAATATATACTACTATCATACCCAAGTAGACAATTAGCAATGCTTTAGATCGTTTAAAATACATTTTGTTTGTATCTTCAAACATTTAGGAAAGCCATAAGTAAAAACTGTAATAAATGTAAAAGTTAAAAAAGTAAAATGATGTGCAAAGTTTATTGGTGGATTCATCTTTCCTTTAAATGCAGATGTTCACGAAACAAAAGGTTTTGGTGGCCATATCTTACAAACAGATTTTTTTTTTTTTTTGTGGGGCCATTGTGAAGTGTTTTTACCATTATAGGGTTAGATATACTTGACCTTTAGAATTTGATTTGCTGTAAAGATCATAGGATGGATTTACTAAAATGCTAATTTTATGGTGACTCGACTAAACAGTGTTTACTTCAAACACTCATTCAGAAATCGCACAAAAACCCAATAAGAAATCACCCAATAAACATTCCCTGCAAATGATTTGGTGTTTGAAGTATGTCGATTTTTAACTTCTTTAGTAAGTCGTTTCTAAATTGGGATAAGTGTAAAAATCAAATACGGGTCCACTGATTTAAAAAAAAATACAGGAAAGTTGCATAAAGTAAGCATCAGGTAGTACAAGTGTACCCTGGGTTTCAGGACTCCTGAGCAATGCAATGGAAGTCTGGTCACAGCACTTGTTCCCCAGGTCTGTCCCTCTTTTGTCACAACATGCATCGGCACTAACATTTTTGCTGAATAGTGTGCAAAGTTTTTCAAATGAAAAAGTGTCCATTATATCTTATTAGCAGAGTAGTGCAGGGAAGCTAATTCAGGCTAATACCAAATGCAATGACGCTCTAATGTATTTCCCTGAGTCATTTCTCATAGATCACATGACCCACAGCAAAAGATGCATGGGGGAGCCTCACTGCATATACCCAAAGCAACATGTTCTGGAGGATGGGACCAGCACCTCTATTTTTGGTTTGCTCTGAATTTTATTTTATCTTTAGCCGTAAAAAAGAGGGCAGTATACTGGCAGTAAATAAAGGTGCATTAAGTGGTACTCTGGATACCTCCAGTTAGGCCTCGTACACATGATAGGTTAACCAAAGGACAATGGTCTGATGGACCGTTTTCATCGGTCAAAAACGATCGTGTGTGGGCCCCATAGGTTATTTAACCATCAGTTAAAAAAAAGCCAACTTGCTTTAAATTTAACTCCTGAATGGATTCCTAACTGATGGGAAAAAAACGATTGTTAGTAGGCACAACCATCGGTTAAAAATCCACGCATGCTCAGAATCAAGTCGACGCATGCTTGGAAGCATTGAACTTCATTTTTTTCAGCACGTCGTGTTTTACGTCACCACATTCTGACACGATCGTTTTTTTAACCGATGGTGTGTTGGCGCGACGGACCATCAGTCAGCTTCATCGGTTAACCGACGACAACGGTCCATCAGACCGTTCTCACCGGATGGACTGATTGTGTGTACGAGGCTTTATGCTACTTTTCTCATGCTTCTATACACATACGTGACTACTTTAAGCCTTTTAGCAAATCATCCTTTAATGAAGTCATGCTCACTACTCCTGAATACCAGTTAACATGAAAAAGACAATCACAGATTGTTTCAGTGACCCATGCCCTGTCTGCAGTTTCAACATTTGGTTATTTCACATTAGTTTTGGTTATTAATTCAGTCTTGGATATCAATTTAAGTAATTACCTTGTTAGCTGTATTCGCTCTAGTAAATGAAAACCCCCTGACAAGTAGTGACTCTGCCAAATGCACAAATGTTTAATAAAAACGTAGGGCCAGATTCACGTAGATCAGCGGATCTATAGATCCGCTCGTTCTACGTGAATTAAGATCCGCTCCCGCAAGTTTAGGAGGCAAGTGGCTAATTCACAAACCACTTACCTCCAAACTTGCGACGGCGGATCCTAAATCCCCCAGCGGAATTCAAATTCCGCGGCTAGGGGAGTGTCATATTTAAATCAGGCGCGCTCCCGCGCCGATTTAAATACGCATGCGTCGTCCGGGGAATTTCCCGGCGTGCATTGCTCCCACTGACGTCAATAGGACGTCAGTGGTTGCGACGTGATCTAGACTTGCGACGCGCGTGTTCGTGAATCGGCGTACGCAAACGACGTAGGAAATTTCAAAATCGACGCGGGAACGACGGCCATACTTAACAATACTTACCCCTGCTTTTAGCAGGGGTAAGTATACGACGGGTACCGCGCTACGGAAACGACGTAAGAACACCGCGTCGGGTCCGCGTACGGTCGTGAATTTCGCGTATCTCGCTGATTTACATATTATTCAGTGTAAATCAGCGGGAACGCCCCCGGCGCCATTTTTAATTCAAAAAAAAGATCCGACAGTGTAACACAGTGTGACACTGTCGGATCTCAGCCCTATCTATGCGTATCTGATTCTATGAATCAGGCGCATAGATAGGACCAGAAAAAATCCGAGATACGATGGTGTATCTGAGATACACCGTCGTATCTGCTTCGTGAATCTGGGCCGTAATAAACATCTCTTTGATTTCTATTTTTGCATTTTTATGTTTTTCCTTCTCTTGACAATAATTACAACTTTGGCTTGGTATGTGTAAGACAGAACAGTTAATACCAATCAACTTTATTTGCATTGGTATTCATAAAAAAAAAAAAAAAAACAGAAATAGTACTATCAATTAAATCCTAAGTATTTTATCCTTATTTCTGTATTTGAAGTAATCAAGTTCAAGGTGCAATTGTAAAACGAATGCATAATGTGATGTATGTTTTTGGCCAAACACATACGACTCAATTTTTGTAAGTAATTAACATATGTCAGTATTTGTAAGCAATGCAACAATGGTCCAATTGTCTGAATAGTGACATACAACTGTACCCAAGAATACAAATGTGCTTACATGTCATTGGATACCATGGCTGCATTTGTTTTTTCCATTACTTTCACCTGGTGATCCTGCTAGCAACATACTTTCTGTCCTATGTTAAAAATGTTAACTCACGATATTGTATCTATAGTGGAGCAGTATTGTCACCCTACGCTGCTGTGCCTGCCTTGGACTAAAAAACACCACTCCTTCTTATCTCCATAACATTGGAGGAGGCATTCTGTACTTTACAAATGTGTACCTAGCAGGCTTGATAACAAGTCTTTGGATTTCATTGCTTTGTCTCTTTATAAATGCTGCCAGTACAGAATAATTGGTGATCCTGCCATTAATTCCTTGCACACCCAAGTTTTTGTGCACAGGCAGAGAGCAGACAATTGGGAGTACATGGGATTCTGTACTTGTAGTATTTATAAAGAGACAAAACATGGAGGAAATGTATACATAATGGAAAGATGTACCAAAAATTATTTCTTGTAAATAGATACGTCGCACAGAGATTCCCCAACCAGCTGGGAAGTCAATAAGTGATAGTGAAGCACTTCTGACTACAGAAGTTCATTATTGCTTTCAAGGGACAACTCTAGGTTGCCAACTTTGGTACATTAGCTGTTCCTGGACATTCTTAAAAACATTATTTGTAAAGCACAAACATGTTGTTTGCAGAGGTTTGTCCCCCCCCCCGTAACTGCTATAAATGCCACAGGAATTACTTTAGTAGTGACAAAAGATCTATGACTTATCAAACCATTTGAGGTCATTAAGTTTGCTTGATACAGCAGATACTCTAGTACTGTGAAGGAAGAAAATAAAAGCATCCTGGGCATGTAGATCATACGAACACAGATTTAATTGCTCTTTTTGGTGATGAATATGACTATTCTGTCATTTGATTTAATTTGGATATTGATTTGATAGGATGGAATATTCATTCCATGACAACATTTTAAATTGATGAGGTCACTGTATGGTTTTCTTTACTGTTAAAAGAGGATTATGCTTTAAAGTTATACTCCCCTAGATGGCTGCAGCACCAATCCCAGTTGCAGCTGTCCCCCACTGGCTCTAAGACCGAGAACTGCAGATCGCTCAGTCTTCAGCCTGAAGAGAGATGGTGACTGTCATTCACCGTCTTTCTGCTCTGACCCTTCTATACCCACTGGAGCATCAGCGAGTGGAGGGGGCAGCTGGCTCAGCCTCTCAGTAGCTTGCTGAGAGGCTGAGACAGGTGCCAGTCCAGGCATCTGGGTGGATCCTAATCATATGGTTGGGATCTTTTCAGAGCCTAGACCAGTTCTGTGATGTCTTTAGCCCGCTGTTGGCTGAAAACAAGTCACAGGAGTGCAGAACTGGCACCCCTGTGATCTATATGAGAAGCACAGCCAAAATATATTTGGCTATTCTTCTGCTTTATTTGGCTTGGGTCTGAGATATCCAGATTTAACAGATGTGTCAATATGCATGTTTAGCCAAATCTTTGTCTAATGCCCAGGTAGAAAGGTCAGAGACCTTAAGGTTGTATTCCTACGAACTAAGTATGCTAATGCAAGTGTTGCAAATTACTATGTTATGAGTTTTGGGCAGCCCAATTTGAGATGGACATTTAATAGTATACCAGACAGTGTTTATTCCAGCACTTGTTCGGTAATTAGTGCAAATAGCATGTTTCTTTATTAGTCTGCTTGACTTCACACAAAAATCATTAATTAATCTCTGACCAAAGTATGCACTCAAACGTCTTCTTTTTTTAGAAAATCCTGAAAATAAGGTAATCCAAATATATAAAGATGTTCTGTCTCATTATGTAGTAACCAACTGTGGAGGGACATTTATCAAGATTGTTGCAGTTTTTGTGGATATATTTCTGCCAAACCACTTTGAAGTGTTGGATATGTACATCTTATTTAGCAATCTGTTGCATTTTGTGTGGTAGATATGTCACAGATGCTATAAAGTTCTCCAATCAGCCATACTGTGTTTTTTTCTTTGCAGAACCTCATTACAGCAATAGGTTAATGAATCTGCTGTTTAGCTACTATGTAGCAAGGAGGGGGCTCTGCACTCAGGCATGTGCAGATATCCTTGCACTCCAAGTGTCAAGCACCTTGCTGGAAGCAGCACACTAGGTGTCTTTTTTTAATTATTATTATACAGGATTTATATAGCGCCAACAGTTAGTGCAGCACTTAACAAAATTAAGGCAGACATTACAGTTACATTACAATTTAGTACAAGAGGAATCAGGGGACCCTGCTCATTAGAGCTTACAATCTAGGAGGGAGGGTCAATTGATACAAAAGGTAATAGCTATGGGGGATGAGCTGATGGAAGGCAGGATAGGCTACTTTAAAGAGAAAGGTTTTCAGGGATCGTCTAAAGATGGATAGATTAGGGGACAGTTGGACAGATAGTGGTAGGGAGTTCCAAAGGATGGGAGAAGCTCTGGAGAAATCCTTGAGGCAAGCATGGGAGGAGATGGCAAGGAAGCTAGAGAGCAGGAGGTCTAGGGAGGACCGAAGAGAGCGACTTGGTTGGTATTTTGGGACTAGGTTAGTGATTTAGCTGGGGCAGAGTTAAGGATGGCTTTGTAAATAATTTTTAGTACTTTGAATTTTATTTGTTGGGTGACTAGAAGCCAGTAGAGGGATTGGCAGAGAGGCGTAGGGGACACTGAATGGTTGGCAAGGTGAATGAGTCTTGCAGCGGCATTCATTATGGACTGAAGGGGGGATAGTCTATGCAAAGGTAAACCAATGAGGAGGGAGTTGCAGTAGTCGTGGCGAGAGATAACCAGGGAGTGAATTAGAAACTTGGTGGTGTCATTAGTTAAAAAGCGGCATATTCTGGAAATGTTGCGGAGGCTAAGGCGGCATGATTTGGACAGGGATTGGATGTGGGCCTGAAAGGACAGTTCAACGTTTAAGGTTACCCCTAGCACCCTGGCATGTGGGGATGGACTGCTATATGTACCATTGATCTTGACGGAGATGCATGCAGCCAGGGAAGTGTTATGATAGGCTTTGATCTGCTGGCTGTGGATATCTGGTTCAGGATACGGGCTTTGATCTCTGGCTGCATGCAGTCAGAGATCAAAGCCAGGGCAGCTACTTCAGTGGAATATCAGGAGCCATGAGATTGGACAGGTAATGAGCAGGAGCAATTTTCTGCTGCAATCTAACTTGCTTAGAGTAATGTGTAAAATGAATCACACTGCGTCACTAACCTTAAACTGTTGCAGCAATTGCAAATGATCTGTCACAGAGGTGCAAAAAGCACTTGTGTTTAAATAGCACACACATGCTGCAACAGTTTTTAACTACATTGATAAATGTCCCCTTGTGCATTTTGGCAAAGAGTTTTATGACACTGAATATGTTATATCTTATAGTGACCTGTTTTGTTTAAAATGAATGTGGTTCTTCTGCACTTTTCATGTGCTATTTAATATAAAATGTTACCAAATGTTCAGTGGTATAGTTCACCCCCAAATGCATATTTAAGAATCAATATATCCTATTTTTATGTGTCAATGTTATTTAATGAAGTGTATTAAAGTGTATTTAGTGTCTTTGCCTTGATATATTGAACAAATACGCACTGTGCAAATTGCTTGCACAAAAAGCATTATTTGGCATTTCCTCTGCTATAGTAGTTTTAAGCACATAGATGTATTCCCCTTAGTGAAAAGAGTGGTCAGATTGAATGAAAATGGGTTATTTGTCGATTTCCCCCCAATTTTTTACTGACATACACAAGTATAGGGAGATCAATTATGTCTACTATCACTGGTAAGTTATGTCCATTGGAGACTCAAAGGGACAAAGTGGCTATTTAATAAATATGTGGCCACTGTGGGTCCTGTTTGAGTAGTTGTGCCTATTTCTAACAAACAGTTTAGATTAAACACCCTATATTCCTTATGTCTTTGTTGTTGAGCAGTCGCAGTAAGGGGGGAAAAATTATACTATTTGAGACCTGTTGAATACTTCCTTATACCAAGTAGCAACCATTCACAGAATAATCCCAAAGAACTGTATGCCTTGAAGCATGGGCTTTCTGCCAAATTGGATCTGAAGTTCTTTTGTTTTAGCTGGGCAAGCATATTGAACAATAAATATTTAATTTAGATGAAGATCTTTAGCTCAAGTAATTGAAGATTTTAAGTGTATGGAAAAACGTCTACGCTCATTATCAGATGAGGTGGTATCTCCTATTGTTAGTTTGACTTAAAGTGGAACTAAAGTCTTAATTAGAAAAAAAACTGCGAGCAGGCAGGCTCTTTATTTTAGAAGAGACATGCAATATCTTTTCTGCAATAAAATAAACCTACCTGACTGTTCCTGCACAGCTTAGTTTACATTCCGGCACAGTTCATGTGAGCCAGGATGACTGAATTCCTGCACATGTGCAGTGATGTCATTCTGTGCCAGCCAATTAAGTTGGCGAAGACCAACACCCATAAAAAGCCAAGGAGAAGATGCCGGAACCACTAATTGACCTCACACTGTTGAAGCAGTATTGGGACTTTTGTTCTCCTTTAATACTTAATATTATAAACTGAGAATAACCTTTCTTACTGCTCCAAATACCACAAGTTCACTGACATGTGATATACATAGATAAAATGTATAGACCTAGTTTTTTTTATATATATAAAAGCTGACCCTGCTTCAATTATAAAATTAAGAAAAAAATAATATTCAGTTATACACAGTTTATACAATTTTCAATGAATAATGTTAACATGTAAGTTATCAGAAATGAGCCACTTTCATAGAAATGCAGAATCCACACTAGAGGGAAGCCTATGGCCTGTGTGACAAGTACCCAACCATACCACTTGCATAGCAAAAAAGAAAACTGTTTCATTTTGTTAACAGATCTAGAGATGAGAAACATGATTATATACATGGTAACGACAAACAAAAAATCAAGCCCACGCATACATTTCATATATCCAAAAAAAAAAAAAAACACTTTTCACGAATGCAGTGATCTCACATTTAGAAAATATATAATTCATGTTGCTGAAAATAAAATGAACATAAGTTGGAGTATTAGGATTACCATGATTTCTTGACAGTGTCAGCAAATACTGGGTGAAGAATGTGTTAACAGATTCCAACAAAGCACTTCTGTTACTACTGGCATATGCTGTAAGATTAATTATTTATGATATGACATCAGGTTTGTAATAAAGTATTTAAGATCATAATTTCTACTATAGTAAATTGTTGCAATAAATAATTTAAACTTGGATATAAATACAGACCACTTGATTATGCCATTCAAGGCATAACTAAAATTATATTTTTGTCTTACATTCTTCTTGTCACCCTGCCCCACCATTAATTTCCCATGATACTTTACTGAGGGGACATTATTGGTGGAGCATTCTTTGCATGGTTGACTTCAGGACTCTGTAGCTCACTAATGGAGTTTAACAGATCATGCCATTCATTTTCTAGTCATATTATTTATAGTGATTTTATTAATTTATGCCTACCAGGCTCTTTAGCTATCATAATTACCAACGAACGTAAGTGGTATGTACTATAATACTTTATGTACAGAAATGTGCATCCAATATAAAAAAATATATTTATTATGTGAACTTAAAAAAAATTATATATGCATATATCCTGACTCTTGTGCTGGTAGGAGAAGCACTGTTCTTATCTATTAAGGAAATGACCCTATAAATCCCATAGATGAATTGCTATGAAGAGTCTTCACACTACTGTCGTTAGGTGCTGTTATTCCATCATGGCTGATGTAGAGGAACAGTTTCCAAGGTGAAGAAGAATTAGCGGGAGTGTTTGATTCCAAAGATTTTCATTAAATTACAGTATATTTGGTGCTGAAATATGAGGAACCACTGGATTGTTCCAACATTTTTCTTACTTGATAGTCCAAACGGTATTTTTCATTTTCAACTTGACAGGAGAGCCTTTTGATCTCAGAGTTCCCCTTGAGCCTTTACTACTTTTTCGTAGTTATGCTTCAGTAACCTATGATCACAGATGTCCTACAAGCTGAGCACTTATTTTTTAGGAAACAGTGTCCCCTTGCACAAAACAGTCCCATGAAGCACATACTCTTGTAGGCTGTGTTAAATCAGGGCAAAAAATTTAATTCATGTGTATCACAAAGGAGTCCTAATAAGTTTGTTGCAGCTCAAGAATAAAAGAGTCTTTTCAACTGCTCCAGATAAAATGTGAACATAGGTCTGCCACCTGCAAAAGTAAATTAAACACAGATTAAAAATCCAGAAGGAGAAAAAGCTAGGGGTTGCTCATGAACGTAATCAGTAATTATGCCTTTGTGTATTAAGAAATTAGGTTTAATCTGCTGCAAGCTCATGTGATACTGTGAAATTACAATATGTCATTTATTTTATATAGGCTAATTATTCTAAATGTCTGACAGTAGCCCATTGTTTGGCCAAAACACACATTTCATGAAATGAGTCAAATGGATTGTGTAATTATTGGCATACCGGCTGCACAACTGCCAACCTGATAGAGGCATCCAATACAATGCAATTATCTCCTACATGTTGTTGTCTCCAAGGAAGGCTGGGCATATGCATTCTGTATTTAAATATGCAGTATCTCACAAAAATGAGTACACCCCTCACATTTTTGTAAATATTTTATTCTAACTTTTCATGTGACAAGACTGAAGAAATTATACTTTGCTACAATGTAAAGTAGTGAGTGTACAGCTTGTATAACAGTGTAAATGTGTTGTCCCCTCAAATTAAATCAACACAAAGCCATTAATGTCTAAACCGCTGGCAACAAAGTTGAGTACACCCCTAAGTGAAAATGTCCAAATTGGGCCCAATTAGCCACTTTATCTCCCTGTTGTCATGTGACTCATTAGTGTGTGAATGGGGAGCAGGTGTGTTACTTTTGGTGTTATAACTCTCACTTTCTCATACTGGTCACTGGAAGTTCAACATGGCACCTTTTGGCACCTCATGGCAAAGAACTTTCTGAAGGATCTGAAGATTGTCAAGACCCTGAAACTGTGGCATGGTGGTCAAGACCATACAGCAGTTTAACAGGACATGTCCCACTCAGAACAGGCCTCGCCATGGTCGACCAAAGACGTTGAGTGCCCATTCTCAGAATCATATCCAGAGGTTGTCTTTGGGAAATAGACGTATGAGTGCTGTCAGCATTGCTGCAGAAGTTGAAGGGGTGGGGAGGTCAGCCTGTCAGTGCTTAGACCATACACCACACACTGCATCAAATTGGTCTGCATGGCTATTGCCCCAGAAGGAAGTCTATTCTATAGATGATGTAAAAGAAAGCCAGCAAACAGTTTGCTGAAGACAAACAGACTAAGGACATGGATTACTGGAACCATGTCCTGTGGTCTGATGAGACCAAGATAGACGTATTTTGTTCAGATGGTGTCAAACATGTGTCGGGAACCAGGTAAGGAGTACAAAGGCAAATGTGTCTTGCCTACAGTCAATCATGGTGGTGGGAGTGTCATGGTCAGGGGCTGCATGAGTACTGCTGGCACTGGGGAGCTACAGTTTATTAAGGGAACTATGGATGCCAACATGTACTGTGACATACTGAAGCAGAGCATGATCCACTCCCTTCAGAGACTGGGCCGCAGGACATTATTCCAACATGATAACGACTCCAAACACACCTCCAAGATGACCACTGCCTTGCTAAAGAAGCTGAGGGTAAATGTGATGGATTGGCCAAGCATGTCTCCAGATCTAAGCCCTATTGAGCATTTGTGGGGCATCCTCAAACAGAAGGTGGAGGAGCACAAGGTCTCTAACATCCACCAGCTCTGTGATATCATCATCGAGAAGTGGAAGAGGACCCCAGTGGCAAACTGTGAAGCTATGGTGAACTCCATTGCCCAAGAGGGTTAAGGCAGTGCTGGAATATAATGGTGAACACCCAAAATATTGACACTTTGGGCCCAATTTGGACATTTTCACTTAGGGGTGTACCCATTTTTGTTGCCAGCAGTTCATTAATACACTGTTATACAAGCTGTACACTCACTACTTTTCATTGTAGCAAAGTGTAATTTCTTCAGTGTTGACACATGAAAAGATATAATAAAATAATTAAAAAAATGTGAGGGATATACTTACTTTTGTGACATACTGTATATTAAAATAAATTGCTTTATAGGTGGAGAACAGAAATTTAGTGACTTTTTTTTATCATCTATTGAATGCATTGTCCATTTGACTGTGATAGAAATTTCAGATTAATTTTCTGACAGCCCAAACACTCTTGGAGATACAAGCTGAATTACTGTTACCTTTTTTCTATACAGATCAATTAATATTTTTCAGAGCAATTTATGTTATGCCTACTTTATGCCTACTTTTATTAGCATAAAAGACATCCTGCATGGCACTGGGTTGCAATCAGAAATTTTGAAGTCAGATGCAGCATTATATTTCCCAAAGATCCTTTTTAGATGAGATGGAAATAACTTTTCATTTTCTTAGGAGTAATAATATTACTCTAATTGGAAAAAAGAAGATTTGACAAACTTTGTACTATTTATATAAATATCCTGTTAAATTATACTGTGGATCAAACATTTGATTTTAATATACTGGATTATGCCACAGAGACTTCTTAAATTGGGGTTTTGGATTAAATTAACACATTATACATAATCAAGAACAAAACACCAAACATATGAAATGCTGCGGGCAAGCAAGAATAGATTCTTTTATGATCCTCGTCACACATTAAAAGAAGTGGGCTGTCAGTAAGAGACCGCATGAGAAGTGATACAGCTTTAACTAATATCACATCAAAAGTACTTTTAATACATATGCTCATGCATGAAAGCTAGGGGCTTTGGGTAGTACAATATGACCTCTTACATCACAGTATAAAGGAAATTAAATGATTACTATAAAAAAAAAAAAAAAAAACAGTACAAACTGTCAAGTAGTTGTGCCTTGCTAAGCAAATTTTATTTCACTTACTGCAGTATATAGTGCAACAGATGGTTCTTAAAGAGAGCCTATAAGAACAAAAATATCAGAGCTGCCTTTGGTCTAGTCCATAGTGGCTTTACTACCTAGATAATCCCTGGCCTGGACTGAAAATCAAAGGAGCCAGATGAAAAACTGTTGGTCAAACAGTGGCTGCATCCAATCATAAGCATTCACTGTTTGGGTATTCTATATCTATATTCGATATTATATTTTATATCAGATGCAGCCTGCAGCTGAGATTCCTCCATTCATACTGTTTACTGTGAATCAGTAGATTTTTCTTGTTACAGTATATGGCACGTTTAAGGATATGAACCACTCACAGGCCTCCAAGTGTCATCCACAGTGGGATCACTTGTCCAGGATTTAGGTCACATTTGCAAGTAGCATTTTTTATTTTTTTTCCAGTTCATGACAAGAAAATATATTTTAGTATTGTTGGCGTGTCCTGTTTGGTTATGTATGAATTTAAACTAAAACAATTAGATATATAAACATTGCTTACATATCATTTTGCTTTGTCACTTTATTACTATGTATATATATATATGTGTGTATATATATATATATATATATATATATATATATATATATATATATAGACATATATATATATATATAGACATATATATATATATATATATATATATATATATATATATACACATATATATATATATATATATATATATATATATATATATATATATATATATATATATATATATATATATATATATATATATATATATATATATAGATATATATATATATATATATATATATATATATATATATATATATATATATAGATATATAGATATATATAGATATATATAGTTACAGTAATATATGTATATAAAAATATATGCATATAAACAAAAGACACAAAAACAACCAAAGATTTATTTTACAACAAAGTTTTCCTGAAGAAATATTTTATTTGGGAAGCTTTGGATTACAATAAATCAAACAAATGACCATGTTTTGTTCTGATCTAAGTTACTTGAATTCTTGGTCTTAGGAATTGGGGACTGGAGGGATGTTTTTATCTCCATCCATAATTTTTAAATGGAACAGAAAAGCAAACTAACTTTATTAAAACTAGATTTGACTCAGGTCTCGCAAAGCTTTATTTGATCACATTATACAAAAAAGTAAGCTGACTGACAAACAGTCAGTGACCAGTGTTAATATTTTATTTGCTACACTTCTAACTAAAAATAACTACAGTAGTTCTGATATCAGATTAATGTGCAGAAAATCACATATTCTTACAATAATGAAAAAAATATATACTTACTGGGAATTGCTGAAATAATATCTAAATTATTGAAATGTCTTTCGCTGTCTGATGTAGCATGCTAAAAAATAAAACAAAACATTTTTAATACACTAATTCACGTTAAATATACACATTATTGCAGGATTCAAGATATCCTTTTTTACCGAATAATCACTGAATAAAGCCCTTTTCAATGGAAAAAATTGAAGGAGTATTAGATTGAGTTGCATCTGAAAACTTACATTATAGTTCATACAGAAGACAGTCCAAAACATAAAAAACATTTACAGTCTACTATGATATAAGTAGCCGGTATAATATGCATTGGCTTTATGGTGTTATACGTCAATTTACCTTTATAGCTGGGAATGGGATATCCAATTTTTACTGAATTTGAACATTTGTCATTCTGTGTATAATTTTACAGGACCTCTTACCAAAGAAATGCTTCAGAGGTATTGATTACCTCATAAACAATGAAGCTGTTACATTACCAATAAAGTATTCATGCAACATCAGGGCTCATGTAGGAACTGGCATGCCCCCCCTTTATGTCATAATGGGACTGCTTTTTAACCAGCAGTAACATTGCAGGAACACTTAGTGAACAGTCATGAGGCTTCTTGGGTTTAAAGATTTGTTCATTTTTTTTGTACAGCATATTTCATATATGAAAATGTATGCTGCACCATTAAGGCAGCTTTGGGTCAGCCATAGAGGAGCGTAGTCCTGATTAAAGTGATTATAAAGTCTTGTTTTTTAAGAAACAGTATTTGCACAGAGCAGCTCAGATCCTCCTCTTCTTGGGTCCCTCTTCTGTGCTCTTCTTGGGCCCCTCCCTCCTGTTGCAGCTTGCTATGGTGGTCACCTGAACCAAGCTGCAGCTCTGTGTGTGCATTCAGGAACGGAGCTGTGGTTCAGCCCCACCCCCTCCCTCTCAGACAGTTGGGGCACTCGTGGACATCACTGGACATCGCTGGACAGAGATGGGGCTCAGGTAAGTACTATGTAGACTGCTGCACACACAAGACTTTTTATCTTAATGCATAGAATGCATTAAGATAAAAACTCTTCTGACTTTTCAACCCCTTTAACTGGCATGTCTTATGACATTACATTGGTGTTAGCATGTATTGCATCTGGCCTAAATGGTCCAGGTTTCAATACCCAGGACTTTCTTACATAAGGGCCAACCTATAATCATGTATTGATAGTCAACTTTCAAATCTGGCAATACTCTATGACTCTCTGGGGGAATTTACTAAAACTGGAGTAGACAGAACCTAGAGCAGCTGTGCATAGTAACCAATTCACTTCTAACTTCAGCTTATTCAATTAAAAACAAGAAGGAAAATAAAAAAATAGAAGCCGAGGCACAGGCACAGCTGCCCCTCATTCTGCTTGCCCCAACCTTAGTAAATTCCCCTTCTTGCATCTGTGTATCCATCAAGGACCATTTTATACTTAGCAGCAGACAGTATGTAGTCAATTAATGAAGAAATAAACATACTTATTTAATTCGTTAGTGTCTCTTTGATCAGTGTGAATTTCAGATACTTCATTATGTGATCTTCTTTGGTGTTTTAACTGAAAAAAAGAAAGAATAAATGCATGTTACTGTATGTATGCTATTTTTGAGATTAACAACTATCCAATCTGATACTTGACACTAGGCTCGGTTAACAAAGCTTAAATGCTAGAAGGAGAATCCTTATTTAAAAATAAAAAATAAAGATCCTTATGCTTGTGTAAAGCTTTGTGTTTCAAGCCCACTTATGTTGATAATTTTTATGAAAAAAAATGCTTAATTATATGTCACAGTCTAGGCTACTATACTACTCCCAATTCAAACAATAATAATACTAATACTATTACTACCTTTGATATTATTAGAGCCTATTAAATTCTATATTTAGTGAGAACAGCTTACCTTCCAGCACATTACACCAAGAAAAAATCCAGCGATCGTACAGGCCATTGCTATAGATGCTATGCTAGTCCATGGTAAGGTTGAACTGCTGCTAACTTCAGTTTGCTCTGTATATCCTGTAAATAAAAGTAATAATTAGGATTGGTGGTATCCTTAAATATTTCTAGAAAAATGTGAATGAATGAATAGAAAAAAGTCTCATATCGAAGAAGTGTTATTTTTTTCTCCAGCAGCTCATGTGTCAAATGGCAGTGAAATCTACACACAGAAAATGCGCATAGTTATTCAAGGATGAAGCAAGGTGCAAAGAGTATTCTTCCTCTATGAACCAATATGAATTATTTTTTCATCAGTTCGGTCTAAGTTAATGATTTTTGATTTGTTGCTGTACATTTCTGCACAACACCATTTTACTCTAGAACAGGGGTCTCCAAGGTACGGCCCACATCCGGCCCACTAGGACAATTTGTCCGGCCCGCAGCTTCAGTCATCAGACTCACTGCAGGGACGAACTCTGAGTTGCGGGTCTTGCTCTGCCTTCTGACAGGCATTGAGGGGGTGTGCAGTGCAAGTCCTGCGACTTGAGTAAGCCAACAAAGCCTATGTTATTTCAATGAAGACCTGCTTCACCTCCCAGCTCCTGCCCTGCATTTAGATTTAGTGTCATTTTTCACTGTAGCAGCTTGTCTGTGTAAAAATGGGGTGGGACCCGGGAATTGTATGGTCTACAGCTTTATGTTCTTTGTGATATAAAACCAAAAAAATCATCAACTAGTATAAGTAATGAAAGTGTTTTTCCTCTATTGCTTAAAAAAATGAAAACTTTTAATCTTCAACTGTCAGGCAACTGTTTAGGTTTGAATCTAAATGGGGACACTAAAGCAACACAGCAGTGCATTTGCAACACACTTGGATAAATTAAGCCACAATATAAATTGTGCATTCTAAATTAATTCCAATATTAAAACAGGTGGTTTGCTGTAATGTGTTATTAACAAGGTCTATGTGCTATGAAGGTATCGTATGAGAAATATCCAAAAGTAAACATTTGATGTTAAAAATGTTGTGCTTGGCAGTTCATACATTTTGGATAGAATCCAAATGACGTACTTTTCACCTGCTGGAAACATTTGGAGATAAAACAACAGAGCTAGAAGTACAGCTGACACATTCATATTCATAAATTATCAAAATCTGGCCAAATGATCTGAAGTTACAATTAATATATCCATTTACAGCTCTGCACAGTCTTTCTCTGCAATCAGTTAAAATATGTCATGATATCATGTAAAAAATGGAGCAGAATCTAAAACTTGTGCAACTTAATGATACCCTTGTTTATTCGAAGAGTAAACACATAACAGGCAACTGTTATCTAAATTCTGACTGAGACAGAAAATAGACTTGTGTTGACATTCTAAAACATCCAAGGTATTTTTTTAGGCATTTATATCCAAAAATCCACCCAGTACCAATGTAAAAATCCCTGAATCCAAACTTGGAGTTACCCTCATTCAGGTAGGGCTTGCAGAGTCAGCATTGGCCAATTCTGCAGCCGGTGTTCAGTTTAGTTTGATTAAAGAAGAAGAGAAGTAAATATTGTAATGCACAATATTATGTTAAGCCATATGACCTAATTCTCCTCTTGCAGGTGCAGAACCTGTACTAATTGCATCTTTCGGCACGTATGCTCATGAGCCATTGCAGATAAAAACATTGTAAGATTTTTCAGATTAATTTAATTGAACATGGTTGGGTGTTCAAAGTGAACACAAGGCCATTTGATTAAAAGAAAAAAATATACTTTAGTAAACTATTTCCAGAAGGCTGTCTACATTACAGTAAAAGTTAATAGTCTTGCATACCCCCCAGTAGATATATTTTTAGAAATATTCATAGTTTGTATATTTTAATGCTAGGCAACATACAGTATATTATAGATGGTTACATCTTCTTAAAGCTGGGCCTCGATTTGCAGTTTTACATTTTGTGAAATTGCATTATCTATGCAATTCTTTAAGACTTCTAAGTCTTCGCAAATATTATAGCCATTAATTCAACTGCTATTTTGTATGGAGTATCCAGATTGTATAAATAATGATTTACAAGACGTAAGATGTCTAACTTAGAAAATGTATTAACATTACATGTGCGTGCGCCCCCTACCGGGAAGTGCTGGATCTCGTATCAGATACGTAATGAAGCACAGAGAGGCCGCTTTGCTGTCATACTTCTAAGTGAAGTGGTCAGAAAGCAGTTAAATTGGTAAAAAAAAGCTACAGAAATGTATTGAAGAAGCAAAAAATTTATAACAGTTAACCCCTTTGGCGGTATTCCCGAGTCTGACTCAAGGTTAAATTTTTCAGCTGCGATCAGTAACCCCGAGTCAGACTCGGGCTCGCCTCGCTGGATCCACAGGCAGTGTTTACTTACCTTGTTCCTGGATCCAGCGATGCCACCGCGCTGTGTGAGCGAGCGGGTCCTCGCTCGATTCACACAGTGCCTCTGTGTGCCGCCGCTCTCCGTTTCCCTGCGACGTTACAACGCACGGGAGCGGAGAACGGCGCCAAATTCAAAAAGGTAAACAAACACCTTACATACAGTATACTGTAATCTTATAGATTACAGTACGGTATGTAAAAAATACACACCCCCCTTGTCCCTAGTGGTCTGCCCAGTGCCCTACATGTACTTTTATATAATAAAAACTGTTCTTTCTGCCTTGTCCATAGCAACCAAAAGTGTCCCTTTATGTCAAAAATGGTTTTAGAGCAGCTAGAAAACAGCAATAATAATTTATAATCACTTGCAGAATTGTGCGATAGCGATTTGTGGGGAAAAAAATAAAAGTAATGACAGCGACAATTCTGCAACTGAGCAAATTTCAGTGATTTTGAGTTGATTACATTATTGAATAATTTTTATTATAATTATATTATTATTTGTTATAATTATTTATAATTATTTATTATATTATAATTTATAATTTTGTTTTTAAAAAAATTTCATACCCGGGATGCCTACTAGACTCTTGTTTGGACAGATTTAAGTGAGTTATTCCTAAGAATTACAGGCCTACAGTATAAAACGCCAAATTTCTTTGCAAATAATGGTACCGCTTTCAGCACCTTTTTTCTGAAATAATCATTCCGTCAGGGAGGTTAACTGCAAATTTAACTGCTAATTTTATTCTATCATTTGTCCCTTTTATAATAATGGCACTAAAATCATAGGGCCAGATCCTCAAAAGGGATACGCCGGCTTATCTACTGATACGCCGTCGTATCCCTGTTTCTATCTTTGGAACTGATCCACAGAATCAGTTTCCAAGAGATAGACAGAAGATCCGACATGTGTAAGGGACTTACACTGCCGGATCTTAGGATGCAGTACCGCATCCGCCGCTGGGGGCATTTTGCGTCGAAATGCCGCCTCGGGTATGCAAATTAGCACTTACGGAGATCCACAAAGCTTTTCAGCTTTGTTTTTTCTCCGTAAGTTTTAGTTTGCAATCGTAAAATTAGGGCTGCTTTTACAAGGTGTAAACTGTTTACACCTTGTAAAAGCAGACCCTTCTGTCCAGCGACGCTTTTTTTTTTTGTTTTACATTTTTTTTTCCCGCCGTATCTTTTTTTTTCCCCGACGCAACTTTATTGACCCGGCGCAATCCACAAAGCTTGGCGTAACGTAATTTCGCGCTATGCACGTCGGGAAAATGACGTCACGAGCATGCGCAGTACGGCCGGCGCGGGAGCGCGCCTAATTTAAATGGGAATCGCCCCCATTTGAAGAGGAACGCCTTGCGCCGGCGGAATTTAAGTTACACAGCCGAAAATTTCTAGGTAAGTGCTTTGTGGATCGGGCACTTAGGTAGACATTTTAAGGCAGTGTAACTTAAATGGGAATTTTTACGTTACGCCGGCTCTTTGTGGATATGGCCCATAATTCTGGCAGAACGCATTTTTTTTTTTTAGATTTTGCGCTACAATCTCATATGAATTAATGAAAATTTTAAAAGTGTATTTACAAATAATTTAGAAATAAAAAAAAGGATTCACTAAGGGTTAATAAGGGGCTTTTATTTATTTATTTATAGCTGAAAAACAGGACCCAGACTGTCAAACTGATAGATGAGTCCTGATGATTACACTGGAAATATGCAGCTTTCCCTGTATGATTATCAAAGCTATATGACAGCCAGAACTGTGCTCTGATTATCAACAACACACAGTGAGGTTGATTTACTAAAACTAGAGCGTGTAAAATCTGGTACAGCTGAGCATGGTAGCCAATCAACTTTTCAACTTAATTTCAGCTTGTTCAATTAAGCTTTGACAAAAAAAAAAAACTGAAAGCTGGTTTCTATGCAGAGCTGTACCAGATTTTGCACTCTCCAGTTTTAATAAATCAACCACCATGCTATTGATATGGAACAGTCAGCTCTCCAACTGAAAGAAGAGGGGAGTACTGCAGGGTACACAAGGTGAGACACAATCTCCCAGTATGATCTGCAGGACCAAGCTGTCTGTTTGACATCTCAGTCCGGTGCAGTGCAGCACCTAAAGTAGAACTATTGGCAAAACTTTATTTTCCATTTTGGATAGCACAAGGGAGAGTTATAACCCCTGTAAAAAAAATTCCGCTATTTGTGTCTCATTGCAGATATTTCCCTTCACTTCCTGTCTCATAGTCAAATAGGAAGGCAGAGGAAATCCCAGCAATTTAAGGAATTCTTTGGGGAATCAGGTCACCAGAACTAGTGTCCCAATTGGAATATTTTCTTACTTTTCTGGGGACAACCCACGATCTGGGATTTTCTTTTACTTTAACTTTCAATGATAATGGTAAACAGGACAAATAGAGAGGATGAATCTTCCTTAACGGGGGCACAGACAGCATTAAAAACTGACCAACGTTGTAATCCCTCTCCACTAGCTTTTGCCTTTAGTTATACTTAAACATGATTATAAACAGGCAAGCAAGGCCCCTTTCTTAGATGTGGCCACCGAAGGCAGTACTCAAGGCCGGTGCCTCTTCTGCTTATGCCTCGGATTGACCCTGACTACAGAGAAGGAGCAGTGTTGCCAGCTCAAACTGAAATTTTGCATTACTGATATCTAGCAGATCAACAAATACTCTTCTGTGGTAAGAAATCAAAAATAAACTGTGCTTATGATAAACAAAAACAAAAATTGCAGCTACAACAATCAAGTGAGATATCATCACAAAAATGAAATAGGTGAACAAGTATGTTGTGCTTAACCTCCCTGGCGGTATGATTCTGTCTGGAATTACGTACCAAAAGCGGTACATTTATTTTGCAAGGAAATTGGCGTTTTATACTGTAGGCCTGTAATTTTTAGAAATAACTCACTTAAATCTGACCAAGCAAGAGTCTTGTAGGCATCCCGGGTATGATTTTTTTTTTAAAACAAAATTATAAATTATAATATAATAAATAATTATAAATAATTATAACAAATAATAATATAATTATAATAAAAATTATTCAATAATGTAATCAACTCAAAATCACTGAAATTTGCAGTTGCAGAATTGTCGCTGTCATTATTTTTTTTTTTTTATGACGAATTTCCCCGCAAATCGCTATCGCACATTTCTGCAAGTGATTATAATTTATTATCGCTGTTTTCTAGCTGATCTAAAACCATTTTTGACATAAAGGGACACTTTTGGACAATCTACAGTTTTTAGGCAGAAATGACATTTTTTATTATATAAAAGTACATGTAGGACACTGGGCAGACCACTAGGGACAAGGGGGGTGTGTATTTTTTACATACAGTGCTGTAATCTATAAGATTACAGTATACTGTATGTAATGTGTTTGTTTACTTTTTTGAATTTGGCGCCGTTCTCCGTCCCCGTGCGTCGTAACGTCGCAGGGAACGGAGATCAGCGGCACACGGGGACTGTGAATCGAGCGAGGAGGTCCCGCTCGCTCACACAGCGGGTGGCATCGCTGGATCCAGGGACAAGGTGAGTAAACCAAGCCTGTGGATCCAGCGAAAGGTAAGCCCGTCCAGCCCGAGCGTGTCTCGGGTTTGCCGATCCTAACATGTAAAACCAACCCCGAGACACGCTCGGGTTTACCGTCAGGGGGGTTAAATGAAATAAACAAAAAGTAGTATAAACAAGTGAGTCCAAAAGTCCCAAACGTGACACAATAGTGAAAGTTTGAATGTTGTGTCACCAACTTCCTCCACCTTGTGCGACCACCACCAAAAAAATAGGATGTGCTCTTACCGAAGAGCGTTGACCACCTATTACTGGGGGTTCAACATAGGCTTGTATGTTTGGAAAAACTTCACATCTGTAAAGAGGTCCGGCAACAGAAACTTCAAGCCACCATCGGGGAAAACATCAAGTTTCTTTTACTCCAACCGTGACATTAGGTCATATACCCCAAATGAGAGACAAACGCCACAATAGTGTAAAACCTTTTTTACCAGGATTTAATGAAGGTAATGCACTTACATGAAAAGACGATTAAAACAGCATGTACTGGACACAATGGTATCAGAGGTAGATTCTCTAAATGCGATGACAAGAAATTATGCTATCGCTCGACCGGTTTCATCGCTAATCAGACTTCTTCCAGAGCATGCTAAAAGAATACCTAATGTCTTCCCCGATGGTGGCTTGAAGTTTCTGTTGAGTGGACCTCTTTACAGAGGTGGAGTTTTTCCAAACATACAAGCCTATGTTGACCCCCATGTAATAGGTGGTCAACGCTCTTCGGTAAGGGCACATGCTATTTTTTGGGTGGCAGTCGCACAAGGTGGAGGATGTTGGTGACACAACATTGAAGCCTCGTACACACGGCCGAGGAACTCGACGTGCCAAACACATCGAGTTCCTCGGCCAGTTCAGCCCTGAAGCCGCCGAGGAGCTCGGCGGGACGAGAGCTCCCATAGAACAACGAGGAAATAGAGAACATGTTCTCTATTTCCTCGTCGAGCTCCTCGTCGGCTTCCTCGGCCGAAAGTGTACACACGACCAGTTTCCTCGGCAGAATTCAGCCAGAAACTCGGTCGGAAGCTGAATTCTGCCAAGGAAACTGGTCGTGTGTACGGGGCCTTAGACTTTCACTATTGTGTCCCGTTTGTGAATCTTGGACTCACTTGTTTATATCATTCATTTATTGTTTATTTCATTTAAGCGCAACATACTTGTTCAGCTAAGTATTCTTCTGTAGCATTTTTAAAGGAATAAAACTTTTTTGTTTTGGACAGACATGCACTTTAAGTTATGATTTTAGTTTAGGCTCTTGTTTTATCATTTTGATTCTTGAAATAACTTATATGGAAGTGTTCTGGACGATGACGGCAAGTACACGTACTTGTCTATGGAATGATGTCACCAGTCAGCAGGAATGTCTACACTTTGACTTATCTGTTCTTAATACTCCTCTATCCACCCACCCTCTGATCTAAACGTACATTTGTTGGATTGGTGCCTGGCTAAAAATGATTACATTTACTGTATATACACTGTACTATTCCTGTTGAACTGCCTTTGTAAAGTAAGAAACAACAAAAGCTATGTTGAAAAAAAGGCAATCATTTATGCAACATGTGTTTTACTGTGTGACGCTCTAAAAGGACCAGAACCAAAACGAAATACCAAACATAGCAGTTAGATGGGAGATACAACAATGACATTACATTCCATCCTTTCCAACTCCTGTTCAGTGTAAATATTTTATAAACAAGATTAATTGTTTTAAAAGATTGCCAGGTATGATGTAAAGTAAGAAAGAGAAACAAAAGAAAAAAAATACAAACTTTGAAGTATCCGAAGTACACCAAATGTCTCTCTATTTAGAATGTGAAAGGTAGAGTGTATACTGTATAGTACAAGAATATGCAACAATGTAAATATTTGGAGTAGGTTAATCTGATATGGAACACTGCCTATTGAACTGTATAACATTAGAATACTTAATATAAATATCAATAAATTCAAGTGCTTCACAGACATGTTAAAATGGTTTTCTGCAGCAGGTACTTTGTGAAAATGGTGTTGGCAAAAATGATGAAGCTGAACCAGTTTGAAAATAGTTTGCTGGCTGAGTTTAACATAAGAGTCATTGCGAGAGAGATACCTATAACCTTAAAGCGGAAGTATACCGCACCAATTAAAAAAAAAAAAAAAACACCCTGAAAAGTAAAGGCATGATGTGCTAGTATGCATCACATACTAGCACATTATGAAATACTTACCTTAGAACGAAGCCCTGCACCGCCGCGCTGTGAGCTCTGACAGACGCTTTCATCTTCATCTGGTCTTCCTTTTGGGTTTGCGTCCTCCGGCTGTCTGATTGGCCACGACGCAATTACATCAATCCCGCACATGCGCTCGAGAGTCACAGACAGCAGCTCGGAGTTCTAAAGGGACGACACGTGTATACCGTCCATTCAGAGCGCATGTGCATGTGACATCACCAGCTGCATGAAGTGTGAATATCTCCTAAACCATGAAGGTTTAGGAGATATTCATAGTACCTACAGGTATGCCTTATTATAAGCTTACTTGTAGATACAAGCCTACAGAATGGGTTTACATCCACTTTAATCCAGTTTCACAAATATGTTACATCCAAGACATGCTGTCAATGATAACTGTCACAGTTGCTTGTGCTTGCAACCACACCTTTAAGCCATCAAATGGCTGGTGTCATAATTGATCACATGTGCAGCACCATGGCAACTGTAGATCAAACAGAAGCCAAGATGGCAGCCTCCTTAGCTATACAGGATAGGAGGGTTTAGTGTTGCTTTAAAGTGTATGTCACTACTAACTATGGACTTCTCTTATATGCTCCCCTTTGCTTTATTACATTACAGTGAATGCTTTTTTTTTCAAAGTAGAAGGATAGCCAAAGCTTGTTTGGCTGTATTTCTCCTGTGGATCACAGGAGTGCAGTTTGTTTTGCACTCCTGTGACTCGTTTTCAGCAGAACAGAAGTCGGTTCAGAGTCCACGTCATCCCGATAATGGAAGTTGGGATCTGCACTCCTCTCAGGGCGTGGCTACGATGGCGTAACCAGGAAGTGAGAGGAGTGCGTTCCACCGCTGACTCATCGTAAGCAGGAAAGGTATCTCCAGCACTGTGCATTCAGCACAAGCACGGCCCCTGCGTTCGGAGGAGAGCGCTGACTACTCTTTATGTTCTTTTACAAGTTGATACATTGTACGTTATATAGGAAGCGGGTTGTTGGGACACAGGTTTTTTTCTACATTAAAGCAGAATTACACTATGTTAGTGCCTTTGTGTTTTATATGGACCGTGAGTGAAAAATAACCCTTGCCGCTTCTGGAGTGATGGTGGAGGTCTAACAGGAGGATTTTGCATACAATGCTCAGTTTATTCAGTCATCTGGTGAGTGTGAACCACAGAAGGGAAGTGTACCTCACTTTTGTGGTGAAGATTGTGAGCTGGTGTAGAGTGCACCACTATTCCAACCCTAGAAGCACTTACCACTTTCTGAACTGTGATCTGCCAAACCACTTTGGGACTTGTATCATTCACTGATTTTATATATGTGATTTTGGACTTCAACCATCCTTAGCGCTGTTTTATCATTTTTTGATCCAGTTTTGGGTCTATGTGTTTGATACAATTTTATAAGTAAAAAAAAATATGTTTCTGCTATTTCTGTTTTAAATTATTTTATATAAACTGTGATTCTGTACTTGCCAAATATGCTGCAGAAATCTCCCTCCACTGAGTCTGGCTGCACCGCGGTCTCGCTGCCTTTTCCCAGGATCGCGGCGAGCTGCGGGCAGGATTTTTTAGGCGAGGCCATGGCTTCGGCCTAGTCCGCGGTCTTTTCCCGGGATTGCAGCGGACTAGGCTGAAGCCGCTGCCTTGCCTAAAAACTCCTGCTGGCGCGGTGTCCATCAGGAAAAAAAAATACTTAATTCGAATCGTGAATCGATTTTTTTTTTTAAATCGCAGATTTTATTTTTGCCCAAAATCGCCCAGCCCTAGACTCACCCCCCCTCCCTTTCTGGTAAACTCTCCCAAGAATGAGAGAGAGAGCTGTTCATGATGTCATAAGCCTAGGCTTTTTACCAGACAAGAAACAGGAAGTGGGCTGTAAAAGGTATTTACGGGCAGATAAAAAATGTTTTACTATCCAAAGTTAAAACAACAAGGGCAGAGGATTTAAGAGCTGGAAAGTTGAAAAAATTACTGAACAACTACCACATAAAACATAAGTCTAAAAATGTACTTACCAGATCTGCTACCATTTCTTAATTTACTTGATGCATACTGTATGCTTTCTTTTGTAACGGAGTCTCCTACAAATAAGAAAAACTATTTTATATTTTGAACTCATAAAATAGGCAATGTTAACATAGGAGATGCAGTAAACAAAGCCGTGTGATATAAAACGTTACCTGCCATAGGGTCGCTTGTAGGTACCATACACATATCATCAAAGTGTGTATTATTTACTTCTTGGAAAACTGAAATAGTTTTCGTAACCAAATTAAAAAAAATCCTTGGGGATAACATCTCTTTGGAAACGTTTTCTAAATATTCTTGTACAAAGTCCTGTTAAGGTAGAACAAAAAAAAGAAAAAACATCACAAAACTGTACAATAACATTACTAATGGTTCTTTAAAAACGTGTTTTAAATAAAAAAATGTATATAGAAGAACAACTGTTCAACACACAGCCCTGATGCTAGTAAACACTGAAGAACCTTGCTTATGAATTCTCTTTATCCACTTGATGAGTGTCCGAGATTAGGTCTCTGAACGATCTCATTCGGAACGGAAAAACTGAAAATTTAGCTTGGATAAGATAAGAAACGTCTACAGAACAAGTCCAGTTGAATGTAACTACTACTAGCTCTGTCAGTAATTATTTTTTACAGCATTTGTAATTTTTTAGAATGAGTGCAAAATATTTAAGTACAGTGTTCATATAATGCATACAACGTGTCGGGGGGCCATGTTTTTGCTACTGGATAAAGTTGTTTGACCTATTTGCAAACCCATGAAAGAATGCTCTGCTTATTCCAGCAATTATGTGTTGGCCTTCAGCTACATTCTGTTCTCTGTGGGAGGCCCTTTAACATGCTCTTGATTTTTTTGAAGAAAATATATTTTTGTCCTACACTAGAATTATTTATTTTTGACTGAGGCATTTTCACGCTAATGCTGTCCTCTTATTTTAGAACTATTAAAACTACTAAAACAGTTGATAAAAAAAAAATAAAAAAAAAAAAAAGAATAAGCTTTAATGTAATATTTTTTAATTTAAAACCTAGTAAAAAATCTTGAATACAGAATGTGCTTTATTAAATCATACAAAAAACATGTTAAATCATGTTTTGGGCAAGTGGGCTTTCATTTAAAAAAAGCCTTTGGGCAGTTAATTCAATTTAAACATTAGTAAATTAAGATAAGACAATCTTCTTTCATTCTCACTACATCGCTGACACCAATGTAGGCTTTCTGGGGTGTGGTGAAGACTGTGTAGCTGTAGTTCTGTTATTTTTATTCGTTTTTTTTTTATTATTTTTAAGATAACAAGATAACTAATTTGTGTTATCTACTAGCAATAATAGTATATGAACGTGCAAACTAATAATTTGTAATAATGACATTATGCTTTTGTAATAATGAAGTGAAGGATTTACACTTACAAAATGTCACACATGTGTCAAGTTACAAATAACTGATAAATAGTTTTTATTAAAATTGAGAAAACTATTATGAAGGAGTTGATAGATACAATACCTGTTCTTCAGATAACTTGATACATGTCCTGATTTCTCGAAATATAAGTGAAAGTCTGTCTATCATAAGATAATTTTGTGATGTGTTTGAGAGTTTGGATGAAAGTTCTGTAAGCTGCGATGACATTTCATATACCATAACGTATAACCAGCAGTGTTTTGACTAAAAGACACAAAAAACAATGAATGAATACAAACATCAAAATAGTTACATCTCTGTATACTTGTAAAACATGGTCATTTAATAGAAAAACATCTCTAGAGGGGAACCATTTTAACAAGAAAATGACTTAATGCTTTATGTCAGAAATGCCAAATTATATTTCCACACAATTGCCATATGGACTTTTTTTATTTAGTACAGATGTTCATTGTTTTGTGCACAAAAACCATTTTGATGGGAAAGTGGATATCTTTGCATGGCTAAAAATACTTTACACAGTTATACAATTCAAAAGAGCTCTGGAGAGTTATTAAGAAAAAACTAAAAAACTTGAGCCTTTGGGTTCTGGTAAATTAAAGACCTTTAGCATAAGAAACATCTCACACTAAGCTGGCAGAAATTGAAACAAATAATGTACTCTCCACAACCCGATAAAATGTAGTGAATTCAGCATATTATTTTATTCTGATGGGTCTAATATCCATAAGACATCACTTAGCCAAATGGGCTTAAGAGCAAACACTGTGAATGTAACAATGTATCCACAGAGATTGTGTTTTTGTTACTACAAACCATGTGTTTAAATACTAAACAATAAATGGTACAGGGGGACTAAAAGGGTTTTCCTTTTGGATAAAGTAGGTAGAGGTAAGAACCTCTGCCACTAGGGAGTTCCTCTAATACAGGTACTTGTTTCAGTAACAACTGTCTAATAGAGTAATTGCCTTACTTTGGAGAGATTTTTTTCACTTCCTATTGTGTCGATTGGAGAGGAAGTAAGTCGAACACAGATGGCAAAATAAATACATTTTAACCACTCCCTATCCTAATTGAAAATGGGTGGCCTCATGGTTAAACAAAGATACTGTCTATATTTCTCAGCATTGAGGACACCATTGATCCTGACCAAATCTCCAACTCCATTTGGGGTGGGGTGGGGGCCATAGGGGTGGGTGCCATCATCAGTCAAGGTGGATTCACACCATTCCACGTATGCTTTCATGCATTTTTACAAGTGTTATTAACATTTATGCATATTCAGGCACTGCCATTGTCATAAATAGGAACTATAATGCACATAGATGTATAAAATATACACTGTATGGATGTGAACAAGCGCCATTTAAAGAATAAACATAGGAAAATTAAACAGGAATTTTAAGGTGCAAGAAATTACAAATAAATCATATCAAAAAATAAATTTTATTATACAAAATTACATAGAATAAAAGATCCATAATATAATAAATACAGTTTCAAAAATGCATGCAGACAGTTCTCTCAACATGTTTCGCCATTCAATTTGGAGTTTTTTTGTCAAGCACTACTGAAACAAAGAAAAGAAAAATAACACAATATATACACAAAAAAAACATATATGTGTATATGTATGTGTATATATCGTGTTGTTTTTCTTTTCTGTGTTTCAGTATTGCTGGACAAAAAAACTCCTGAAGAAGCCAAATTTAATTGACGAAACATGTTGAGAGAACTGTCTGCATGCATTTTTTTTTTAGATAAATTATTTGTAATTTCTTGCACCTTAAAAATCCCATTTAATTTTCCTATGTTTATTCTTTAATCAAGGGATGTGGTGCCTATTTATAGTTGACAGGTAATTCAATAAAAGCACCATTTAAAGAAATTACTAACTTGTGTACACTTAAAAAGGCATTGATGTGAATGGGCTCACATTTTCACATTTTGGATAAAGCAGAACAGAATATTGGGAACATTTGAATTCCACACAGGCTTTAATTTACAAATATACACTATATTGTCAAAGTATTGAGATGTGTGCCTTTACACGCACATGCACTTTAATGGCATACCAGTCTTAGTTTGTAGGGTTCAATGACTTGACCCACCCTTTGCAGCTATAACAGCTTCAACTCTTTTGGAAAGGCTGTCCACAAGGTTTAAGAATGGGAGAGTTTGTGAGGTCAGGCAGTGATGTTGGACAAGAAAGCCTGGCTCACAGTCTCCACTCTAATTCATCCCAAAGGTGTTCTATCAGGTTGAGGTCACGGATCTGTGCAGATCAGTCAAGTTCCTCCACCCCAAACTCGCTCATCTATGTCTTTATGGATCTTGCTTTGTGCACTGGTGTTCTGTGTTCAAGTATTCTGTCAAGAGCTGCAAGTCTATATTATTAAAGCAGAGTTCCTCCTCTCCACAGCACTGGCATTCTTACTGTGGGCGTCCGGCTGTGTCTGCCGCGCTGCACGCTGTGAATCACAGGGCAATCGTCTGGGACATGTCACAGGTCCCAGAAGATTGCCCGGCCATTCACATTCACGACTGCAGGGAGCCCTGGGAGGAAGTGGGATCTGGATGCCTCCCTCCCTAAAAAAAATTACATGCCAAATGTGGCATGTCAGGGGGTCACCGTCACTTAAAGAGGAAGTTCCATTTTTGGGTGGAACTCCGCTTTAAGCACACTTTATAGAGCACATTCACAAAATCATTTAGTCTAAACTGTCTAAACCGTAAGTAAAACTCCAATTCACTTAAACAAAAAATTTTAACCAAAATGTATTATGCCTGGAAACAATTTTTCTTTTTTTCTAATTAAACATTACTGAATAATAATCTAGATTTCTAAATTGATGCAGTGCACAATTATAAGGCAGGGCAAAATGCTTAAAATGAATGTTAATCAACTGCTGTGTGTAAGTGCCAAGGGCATCTGAACAAATGAAGAACAAATGTCTAATATTTATCAGCAATATTGTACGTGGACTGACCGGAAAGGTACGGTATGTATTGAAGATAACACAAATATCTGAAATTTGTTTAACATTCCATATGACTGTGGACGTGCAGAGTGAAATACACAGATGATTAATGATCTTGTAAGATTGACAGAATTTACAAAGAAACAATCAAATTGTCAGACAAATGTTTTAGGCAAGTGTCAAAAAATGCTATAAATTAAGAACGCTTTCAGAAATAGAAAAGTTAATAGTCTATTTTTATCTATTAATGGAATGGAAAGTAAATGAACAAAAGAGAAATCCAAATCAAATCAATATGCGGTGTGTCACCCATTGCCTTCAAAACAGCATCAAGTCTTCTAGGTAAACTTGCACAAAGTTTTTGAAGGAACTAACCACAGATCTGTGAATGTAGGCTGCCTTATATCCTTCTGTCTCTTCATGTAATCCCAGACAGACTTGTTGATGTTGAAATCAGGGCTCTGTGGTGGCCAAACCATGATTTTCAGGACTCCTTGTTCTTATTTACGCTGAAGACAGTTGTTAATGACATTAGCTGTATGTTTGGGGTTGTTGTTATGCTGCAGAATAAATTTAGGGCAAATCACAAATCTCCCTGATGGTTTGGCATGATGGATAAGTATCTGTCTATCTTTCTCAGCATTGAGGACACCATTGATCCTGACCAAATCTCCAACTCCATTTGCAGAAATGCATCCCCAAACTTGCAAAGAACCTCCGATATGCTTCACTGCTGCCTGCAAACACTCATTATTGTACCACTCTTCAGTGCTTTGGCAAACAAACTGCCTCCTGCCAGAACCAAATATTTCAAATTTTGACTCATCAACCCAGAGCAACTGCTACCATTTTTCTGCACCTCAGTTCCTATGTTTTAGTGCAAACTTGAGTCGCTTAGCCTTGTTTCCATGCCGGAGGTATGACTTTTTGGCAGCAATTCCTCCATAAAGACCACTTCTGGCCAGAGTTCTCCAGACAGTAGATGGGTGTACCTGGGTCCCAAAGGTTTTCAACAGTAATTTGCTATTGGCCAATGTCAAAGGGAAGTAAGCATAATGTATCTTTCATCTGCTGAATTAAGTTTATTTGGCTAATCACTGAGTATACAGTCCTCTACTTTGCCTGCTTCTTCAAAAGAGCTTGAACAGCACATCTTGAAACCCCAATCTGCTTTGAAATCTTTGCCTGGAAGAGATTTTTCTTGTTGTGATTAGTCTTTCCATGGTATATGACCTGTGACATTTAACTGTCTTTCACAACCTCACCTTAGTAGCAGAGTTTTGCTGTTCCTCACCCAGTTTTAAGCCTCCTACACAGTTGTTTCTGTTTCAGTTAATGACTGTTTTTCAACCTACATATGAAATTGATGATCATTACCACTTTCTTAGTATAATTGGTTACTAATTCACCTGACTCCAATCCTACAAATGTCCTGCTTTTGTGCAAGTGTACGAAGTGTGCAAGTGTAAGAATTGATGCTGGTTTGAAGCCAAAGGGTAGTGACATCAAATATTGATTTGATTTAAATTGTTCTTCGTTCACTCACTTTGCATTTTGCAAATTAATAAGCAATGTACAATTAAAATATATAGTTTTGAATGCATTCTTACTTACATTTCTTCACAACTGCTTAAAACTTTTTCACAGTATGGTATAACAGATTTTCCTAAATTAGCAGAACAATGACACTATGAGCACATGGATAAAATGATTGCAAAATCAATGTTATATAGCAACACCCAACCAAGTTCAGAAAGCTTATTTCTGCCACTTGATATTTGAAAAAAATTGCTCTCTGTCTGTCTGTTTAGGTGACTTAAAATAACCTTTCTTTTTAGCACAAATTGCAAACATCCAAATCATATTTAAAATTAATCTCCAGATAGATATAAATCACCATTTAATCTACAGTAGGTGAACCCGATTTTGTGTCAATCTCGCTCTCTTTCTCGGCGAGATTGAGCACCTACGAGCCCCATCGTGGGAGCCAGCGCCGAGCTGGCTTGCCGCGATGGAGACACGTGGGTAGGTATCACATGGGTAGGTACAGAGCATGATGGGACTGTGAGGCCTATATAGGTCCGATGCAAGGCGCGCATCCGTCATTTCAGCGAGGAGGACCGGCGTGTCAACATCGGGAGAAGAAGAGAAGTGAAGAACATGACGTCACAGCGCGGAAGAAGAACTCACAGCACGGAAGAAGACGTACAGCACGGAAGAAGGGACCGGACAGCGAGACGAAGAACCGGGGTGCGACGAGTCAACAGCGGAGAGCGGCGAGACCCCCCGGATAGCGGAGAAGACCCGTCGGGATAGCGGAAGAAGAAGAGCCCCGCCGAAGACGCCGGAGGAAACCCGCCGGGGGGGTGGGGGCTTTTTTAAAAGCCACCCCCCCGGCGGTGGAAGAGAACCAGACGGCGGCCCCCACCCACCCGAAGACGTCAAAGAAGAAGCCTCCCCTGGTAAAAGAGCTAATAAAGAAGACAGGGGAGGCCCCTCCGGAGCAGAAGAATAAAATATTTTAATACACTGTGTGGTTTATTTGTGTTTTTACCACTTTTCTTGCAGGTGAATGGGTAGGGGTACGATGTACCCCATACTCATTCACTTAGGGTGGGGGGCCGGTATCTGGGGGCCCCCTTATTAAAGGGGGCTCCCAGATTCCGATAAGCCTCCCGCCCGCATACCCCGACAACCAACGGCCAGGGTTGTCGGGAAGGGGCCCTGTCCTCATCAACATGGGGACAGGGTGCTCTGAGGTGGGGGGGCCGCAGTGCGCCCCCCTGCCCCAGAGCACCCAACCCCCCCATGTTGAGGGCATGCAGCCTGGTACGGCTCAGGAGGGGGGGGGGGGCGCTCGCTCGTCCCCACTCCCTTCCTGGCTGGCCGGGTAGTGTGCTTTGGATACGGGTCTGGTATGGATTGTAGGGGGACCCCCTACGCCGTTTTTTCGGCGTAGGGGGGCTCTCCTTACAACCCATAACAGACCTAAGGGCCCGGTATGCTCCTGAGGGGGGACCCATGCCGGATTTTTATTTAAAATCCGGCGGGGACTTCCCCTTCAGGATTCATAACAAACGCCGCACACGTGTAGAATTGGCGGGAATCCAAGTCGAATCTCCCGTCGCTTCTATGACGCACTTGCTGGGATGTGCTGTCACTATTCCAGTGAGTGCGAGATCTCGGCACCATGTCGCCGAGTATCAGCGCGACGCTGTCGTGCTAAAAGCACAATATCACAAACACCTACTGTAGTTCTGTGTCCAATACAAATCATTACAAATAATTTTTTTTTTCATGAAATTGCCATAATTTTCTGAGTCTGTCTTGATATCAGCCTTCTGTAGTCTCCTGATAAGTGGGATTCACATTGGAAAAAGGGAGGGTTATCACTCTAAACTATTCAGTCTTTACTGCACTGTACAGTGGTGACACTTATCCTAATCAGAGTACTGGGGGCAGGTTGGTGAGCAAGTTTTAAAGTGGTTCAAAAGCCTAAAAATGTTTAAGCTTAATGCATTCCTTTGCTAATGCAGGGGGAGTGTACCCATGCACATAACTTGCCTAGGTGAATGACGTGCAGTTTGTCTGCTGTGTCTACTGGGATACGTATGTCACATATCACAGGAGGCATAGTCCTTCATTGAGAAAGGAGGAGGGGGATGGGCCTAGCGGCTCATCATCGGGAGAGCCTCTACCTGGAACCGGAAGAGCCAACAGCTTCCTGATGACGTCAAGCAAGTAGATGGATTTTAGCAGGACAAACCTGGATCCGCTGGATGGGTGAGTATCTTAATTGTGTAGGATCCACCAAAAAACATGGTTAAAAAAAATGGGGGTGGGGGGTGTGTATTGATGAATATCCACTTTAAGCTGAAGTAAATTGCTGCAAAAAAATTATGACTAGTCAAACCAATTACTTAACAAAAGATCAACCCCTTTTCTGACCTATTTGAACTAGTTTTATGTGTTTAAAATTTGAATTATTTAAATGTTTTCAATCAGGGACGGGATCAAAATTCTTAAAGAAGGATTTACGTTGAGGTGTTTAGATATTTGTTAAATATGAAGCCTCGTACACACGACCGAGGAACTCGACGGGCGAAACACAACGTTTTCCTCGTCGAGTTCCTTGTTAGGCTGTCGAGGAACTCGACAAGGCAAGTTTCTCCATTCCCGTTGCGGAAATAGAGAACTTGCTCTCTTTTTGGCTCGTCGAGTTTCTCGACAGTTTCCTCGACGAAAATGTACACACGACCGGTTTCCTCTGCAAAAAAATATCTCCCAGCAAGTTTCTTGCTGGTTTTTGCCGAGAAACTCGGTCGTGTGTACGATGCCTAACAGTTAAACGAGCTGGCTCTCATACTGTATATGACTAGAACCACATTTTTACTGTAATTTTTTCAGACTACACCGTACATTTCCAGAGTTGTGATGTATAGTTTAAAAATTGTGGACAAATATGTTTTAAGTATCATTATTTATTTTACAAAACAAACCCATATTGCGAAGAATTGGAATTTCAGGATGTGGGTACAATTGGATAGGAATGTTGCAGTCTTCCATTTTAATTAGTACAACAAGCTGATAAACTGGTATTTCTAGTTAAACTATTTATCATACAGAAATGCAGTCCTTTACTTAGGAATGGGATTAAATTAGTTAAAATTATAGACGATTTCTATTTTAGGAAAGAAATTAGCTCTAGCATAGACAGTATGTGCAGATTTCTACAACTTGGGTGAAGTATTTAGAAAATGCATTAAAGTGTGTTCATATAATTTGTACTGGTGTTTTACTGAAACTGGTATTTATGCAGCCCAGGGACTGATTCAACTAAAATACACAATTTATTAGTCCTAGGTATTAGTATTACCAATAAAGACAAGCAAACCTTTTTATATCTACTGCACACAGATCTCCTGCACACTATTCCATCATGGGGTTTTACAAAAAGAAATTCCAAAAACATTTTTTGCCTTTTTTAATTTTGCATGGTACGAGTAAGGCCTCGTACACACGTCCGAGGAACTCGACAGGCAAAACACATAGTTTTGCTCGTCGAGTTCCTTGTGAAGTCGCCGAGGATGTCGGCGAGCCGAAATTTCCCATTGAACAACGAGGAAATATTCTCTATTTCCTCGCCGAGATCCTCGTCGGCTTCCTCGGCCAAAAGTGTACAGCCGCCCGGGTTTCTCGGCAGAATTCAGCTCCGATCGAGTTTCTGGCTGAATTCTGCCGAGAAACTCGGTCGTGTGTACGGGGCCTAAGAATTTGAGTTTTGGTCATGTTTTCAATGCTGTCTCCCCCAGCTATTTAGACAGCAAATTGTCTGTAGCAAAGCTTTGAATGATGTCCCACTCCTGCAGGCGATGTTTGAAAGAGATGCACGTAAAGTATTTAGCTAAAAAAACACAAAACTATTTGTACAGAGTGAAGAAGGCATATAATTAGTGTGGTCACTTACTTGCCTTTCTTAAAAACAGTCCAATTGTACGCTAGTGACTTTCAAGTTTAACGCACTGTTGCACAATATGCTGGAGGTGTCTATAAAGCAGCAAACACTTGTCTGTACAGCCAAATTATTTTGTTAAATGCTTGCAGTTATAAGAGGAAGCATAAATTGTCATATTCCCTACGTGATTAATCTGTTTACTTATTGATCCTAAGAGTTCATACAAGCAGGTGTTGCTGCAGAATTGTGAATTGTGTACATTGAGCTGTTCATTTCAATACAAGCTAACTGCATCATTGCATTTGTAAGCACACCAATCCAAAGCCACTGTGTAGAAGGCTTAAAGAATAAGACAGCTGCAAAAGAGGGTTTTCTATGGATTAGACTTTTAACCAACTGCTTGGAATTTTTTTATCTGTTTGCTGTTGTTTTTTAGTGACGGTGCAAAGGTAAGCTGGTATTTTACGTCGCTATTTCTTGGGAAGTCCTGTATTCATCAAAGATAAAAAGAGGTTTTCTAAAGGTCTAAACATTTCTACATCAACTTTGCACAGGGTCAAGTTAATGATTAAGGCTTAAAGCGAACCTATGCTTTGCCAATGCGGGGAAAAGCAACAAATTCACTTAATTATCATCCCCTTCATCTTCACATTTGCACCTTTCCTTCTCTCTCCTGCTGCTGAATTAGCCTTCCAGGCGTGAAGAGAAATACCTAAGTACAAATATGGGGAACAGCTGTAGACAGTGCTTGTTGGTTCTCACTGACCACTTAAAGTGTCACTAGACCCAGGACCCTGCATTTACTATATCTGGTCTCCTACAGTACACAGAGCATGCAATTATTTCAGTAAATATAAACTGCTAACTCATCATCAGCATTTATAGCAGTCTTGTGACGTCTATCAATGTCTGGCCAAGCACTGATTAAAGTTGGTAGGAAGAGTTTCCATTCTCCTTTGACTGTCCTATGAGGCTGCATGACCCCTGACCCTCTTTTTGGACAGTGCTGATTGTCCCTGTGTCGATCACATGCACCCCCCCCCCCCAAAAAAAAAGAAAAACTCTCTAGCAATACACACCAAACTGAGCATGTACAGAGTGCCTCCTAGGGCTCTGTGCTATCAGCAGATGGATTGGGATCAGTAAAAGAAGGGGAGGAGCAGAGAAGACAGGATCAAACAGTCGTTTACACAATGAAGAAGATTCACCACTTAGGTTCCACAGTGAGTATAACAAGCATGCTTTACTGCATATACAGATTGATTTTACTGTTGTGGGTTTAGTAACACTTTAAAGCGGTTGTATACCCTTAAAAAAACTGCAAGGCAAAGGCATAATGAGCTAGTATGACTAGCATACTAGCTCATTATCAAATACCTACCTTAGATCGAAGCCCCCTGCAGCAGTCCTCGGACACGTCCTCCATCGCCGCCATGATACCGGAGTGACTTCCGGGTATCGCCGCTCGGGAACTGTGATTGGCCGGAGCGGCGATGACGTCACTCCCACGCATGCGTGCGGAACGGCACGATCCCCACGCATGCGCATATTTCCGGCACTTTCCGGCAGGCTCCCATTCAGGAGCCGCCCCACGCTCAGTGTGCCTGCGCTGTTTCTGCAAATATCTCCTTAACCATGTAGGTTAAGGAGATATTGCAAAGACCTACAGGTAAGCCTTAATGTAGGCTTAACTGTAGGTGCAAGTCTACCATTAGGGTATACAACCACTTTAAGGAACCCAGCACTGCCTTATGAAGAAGGGGAGAAAGGAGAGCCATGACTAAGGACGAAGGTCTGAAACATGTATGGTGTTTTACAGCTTTGTACATGTATTTAATAAAGGAATACTATTTTGGATGTCATCCTGCGTGCCGACCATCCCTTTCCTTAAGAAGGGGAGAAAGTCCCCGCCACTGTTAAAAGTTGCAAGTGGTGACTTTGAACTTAAGACGGCCATAGATGGTTCGAATCTGTGGTTGCAGGAAAGAAAATCACATCATCTATAGCCTGCCTTAAAACATGACTTTCCCCTCACTCCTAATTGCAGGGTAGTACATAAAGCATGACTACTGTAAGCTAGAGAGGGCAGCAGTTATGTAAACCTGTTGCTTTGCCTTGGAAACAGATTTTTAAAGAAATACTGAAAATGGGATATTTTTCCTTTAAAAAAACAAAAACACCATAAAAGAATGTTTGAGAGTGTACCCCTATGTAACATTTTCGTGACAAGAAGGCCAAAAGCTCTGCTGATATTATCTTTTCCATTTGAATTCCAGAGTTTTGCTAACTTTTGACCTTTTGTACCTTCACTAATTCTCCAAAGTGTGTCTATCTTTACATTACATTGCTAAAGAGATCAGTGAAACAGCATGTCACTGAATATTCCCTAGTGGGCTTAACCTACTTCCTTATTACCTTTGAACTCAATATGTATCAAGGGTAAGGTTTCCTTTTGCTACACAGAGAATGAGTATGTGCCTTTCAGATCTTCTACTAGAACTAAAGTAATAAAAGGTGTTGTCTGCATCAAAGACATATGCATTTCTGTCACATTTGCTAAAAATTGTCAGTGCATTATATCAGCTGAACACTGCACATCAAAGACGTACGTACCAGCCAATCAAAAAGGAAACAATGGGGTCTATTTACTAAAGCTGACCATACACTAGTAGATTTTCTAACAAACATTCATAAGAATTCATCAAAGTTTCTCAACATTGCAGTGGAAACCGATCATTGTTTTGACCCCACTAATGATTTGAAATTCGAACATTCCTGAACATTTTCAAACAAAATTCCTCTAGTGTATGGCATGTTTTAACCACTTCAATACTGCACATAGACATATGACGTCCACAAAGGGGATCTCCCATCCCGGGTGGATGTCATATAATATCCTGTACTTTGCGAGGAAAAATCTGAATGATGCCTGCAGCTAGAGGCATGATTCAGATATCATTGTGTTCCGGCGGCGATCCTAAGAACGATCAAAGTGGTGCTTTATCCTGCGCACCATAAGAACGATCATAGTGCCGCTTGATTGTTCTTATAGGCGGCGGGAGGGGACATCCCCCCCGGAGGGGACATCCCCCCCTCCTGCCGCCATCCGGTGCTTCTCCGGGCTCTCCCGTGCCATCAGGGGCCTGGAGAAAGAATCGCCCAGCGCCGGATAGGAAGCATAGAGATGACTGGTGACCAGATGGTCACCAGTCATCTCTATGACCGTCGGAGGCCCGGGCGCGATGTGATGATGTCACGCCTGAGTACCAGGAAAGTAGCAATTGCGGCTAAGCATGAGATCGGTGAATATTTTTTCACAATCTCATGGTTTCCAGCCTGGAGGAGAGATGCGGGGTCTTATTGACCTTGCATCTCTTCTTAAAGAGGACCTGTCACACACCTTTCCTATTACAAGGGATGTTTACATTCCTTGTAATAGGAATAAAAGTGATCAAAATTTTTTTTTTTTAAAGTGTAAAAAATAAATAAAGTAAAATAAAAAAATAAAAATAACATTTAAAACGCCCCTGTCCCCGGGAGCTCGCGCCCAGAAGCGAACACACACGTAAGTCCCGCCCACGTATGTAAACGTCGTTCAAACCACATATGTGAGGTATCGCCGCATGCGTTAGACCGTGTGCAACAATTCTAGCACTAGACTTCCTCTGTAACTCTAAACTGGTAACCCGTAAAAGATTTTTAAGTAACAAAGTTTGGCGCCATGTTGGGTATCTATTTACTCGGCGTAACATCATCTTTCATATTTTACAAAAAAATTGGGCTAACTTTACTGTTTTGTTATTTTTCAATTAATGAAACCATTTTTTTCCCCAAAAAAAGGCGTTTGAAAAATGATTGCGCAAATACGGTGCAAGATAAAAAAGTTGCAATGACCGCCATTTTAATAGCTAAAAAAACATATATAATTTTTGGGGGTTTTAAGTAATTTTCTAGCAAAATAATGATGATTTGTACATGTAGGAGAGAAGTGCCAGAATAGGCCCGGTATGGAGGTGGGTATAAAAGCCCTGTAAGGGGTTAAGGAAACAGCTTTTCATTCAGAAAATGGATTTATGCTTTGCAAGGGAATTTTCCCTAAGCTTAGTGAATGTGGTGAAAATTCGCTTGATAAAGAATACCTAACCACATGCAAGGAGAAGAAAAAGTATTTTTTGCTTGCACATGATTGCATGATGGAAGTCAGCTGAGCTTCACCTCATTCCCTAAGCTCTGGGGAAAATTCCCTTGCAAAGTGAACAGTCTATTTCCCTTTAGTAAATCAACCATCTTGAGTCATACTTTATTTTTAAGCATTAAAAAAAAAAATGCATTGCATATATTTAAACTATCACCTTACAATTCCACTGCAATTTTAGGGTGATGCCAAAACTCTTGTTATTTTGGGGGTTCTGCTGAACCAGGAAAGAAAGACTTTTTTTTTTTTGGCATTGTACAAATCTGCTTAAGAAACAGCAGGTGACATTCTAATCTGCGCACTTTTTTCCATGGAAATTATTCAGAAAGGTCCATTGGATAAGCATAATAAAAATAGCAGAAGGTGCGATCTGAGGGTAGTTAGTAAGGTTAATTTATTATAAAAAAAAAAAAAAAGTTAAATAGTCAACTCACACTCACAGAGCCAGTAAAAATGCGCTTATCATCAAAGTCAGCACATTAGTAAGCCAGATTCTAGTCCAGGATATAACATGCAGGGCTGTCGCTTGTCACCTAGGTACACCCACAGCCTATGTGGGGCTACAGATACTATAGAACGGCAGACCTGGACTATTTGATACAAACTGATTCTTCCACCAATCTGAGTTGCCTACTGTGTGTGTGTTCACTATGCCGTTATATACTACACTTAATTTGGCACGCTCTGGTGTTCCCTTGGCCCAGTGTTTCTCAATTCCAGTCCTCAGGCCCCCCCAACAGGTCAGGTTTTCAGGATTTCCCTCAGATGAAAAGGCTGTGGTGATTACTAAGGCAGTGAAACTGATCAAATCACCTGTGCAAAATAATGGAAATCCTGAAAACCTGACCTGTTGGGGGGGCCTGAGGACTGGAATTGAGAAACACTGCCTTGGCCCAACAGGTACTGTATACCTTGCTGACGGTCCTGCATACATTATCCTGGACTTGAATCTGGCTCACTACTGTGCTTAGACCTACACCACTCATGCCTGACTTTGATGATAAGCAAACTTTTACTGGCTATATGCGAGTTGCCAATTTACTAGTTTACAAATGTACTATACTTACTACACTCAGATCGCGCTCCCTGCTATCTTTATTTATATCTTTATTTGTACTCCTAGAGATTTTTCAGTCTCCTAGAGGTGCTGCACAGAGGGATTGGAGATCAGCAAGATTTTCCACTAGAGTTTTCACTTTTAGGCCTTAACGTCTTTCCTGCTGAACTCTATACACAAGTGTTATAAAGTTTATGGTTATTAGCTCACTTTATATGTTTGTTCTATAACTGGTACCCACTGGATTAAAATGACAGACAGTTAACTAGCATTTTATGAAGGTCAGTATTGGTAGCTTTCATACTACTAAATATTTCTCTTAAACATCTCTCTTCGCATTTATCACACATTCAGATATGATATAATGCAACATTGGCCAATAAAAAAGTGTATTGGAGTTGTATATTATTCACATGTACACACATCCATCTATAAATATAAATACACAAATCTTACCAGGCTACTTCTGGAGATATTATTTACATGCATAATGTAATCACTTGGGAGATTTCCAACCTAAAAATGAGACAGAAAAAATGGGAATTACAATTAATAATGTAATATTATCAATGATAAGAAGAAAATGTTGACAGAAATAAATTCATCCCCCAACCGGTGCTCTCATTTTAAAAATCTTTCAGCTGGACTTTGACGAGCATTTTATGTTGGTGTAAAATTCATCCCTAATAATATGGAGAGTATACATTTACACGTTTGCATTTTTTGCATTTGGGTTTTTACATTTTGGGTTGATGGGAGCAATGTCAGGATCCTGCAGACTCTTACTATATCTGTCTGCCTGTACCTCCTGTGCAGTTACTGGAGAGCAGGAAGAGCAATGAACTACATAACTCACCAGCGTCCTTGCAGTTCATTGAGAGCTCCAAGCTATCTGCCACGTGGCAGTAGTATGTTGTACTTCATTCAATCATAGATCACTATAATTGTATGACATGGCAGTGTGGGCTGAGCCTCACATAACCGCACTTTTTTTAACCACTTCAATAGTATATTGACGTCCAGGAAGTGGTTGTGTTATCCTGACTGGACGTCTATTGACATCCAGCAGGATAACATGCCGGCGCGTGCCCTTGGGGGGCGCGCATCGCGGCGATCGGTGATGCGGGGTGTCATCCGGCGGAGGCTCTTTACCACGTAATCAGCCGTGTCCAATCACGGCTGATCACGATGTAAACAGGAAGAGCCGTTGATCGGCTCTTCCTCACTCGCGTCTGACAGATGCGAGTAGAGGAGAGCCGATCGGTGGCTCTCCTGACAGGGGAGTTAGAGCTGATTGCCCAGCAATGCCATCAGTGCCACACCTCAATGTCCATCAGTTCCACCCCTCAGTGTTCATCAGTGCCACCCCTCAGTGTCCATTAGTGCCACCCCTCAGTGCCCATCCATGCCCAGTGCCCAACTATCAGTGCACATCTGTGCCATCCATAAGTGCCGCCCATGAGTGCCCATCACTGCCGCCTATGAGTGCCCAGTGCCGCCTATGAGTGCCAATCAGTGCCGCCTATGAGTGCCCATCAGTGCCGCCTATGAGTGCCCATCAGTGCCACCTATGAGTGCCCATCAGTGCTGCATACCAGCGCTGCCTGTCAGTGCCCATCAGTGCCGCCTCATCGCTGCCCATCAGTGCCACCTCATCGGTGCTCATCAGTGCCACCTCATCGGTACCCATCAGTGCCGCCGTATCAGTGCCCGTAATTGAAGAAGAAAACTTACTTATTTACAAAAAAATTACAGAAACAAATACAAATTATTATTTTTTGAGAATTTTCGATATTTTTTTAGTTGTTGCGCAAAAAATAAAAATCGCAGAGGTGATCAAATACCACCAAAAGAAAGCTCTATCTGTGGGAACAAAATGATAAAAAAATTGTTTGGGTACAGTGTAGCATGACCGCGCAATTGTCAAAGTGGAACAGCGCTGAAAGCTGAAAATTGGCTTGGGCAGGAAGGTGCGTAAGTGCCTGGTATGGAAGTGGTTGAATTGTGACAGTGGGTGTGGGGATCCTAAAATTGGTGTAATAGGTAACATAGGGTGAACTTAGCCTTTAAAGAACTTAGGTTGGCAATGGAAATGTTGAACACAGATCTCAAGAGTGTTGTCACTTTAAACAAGTAGCAGGCTTTCAAACCTCAAGTCGTGCTAAAGCAGTGTGCTAGAAGCTTGTTTAAAGCCCAACTCTAGGCTGCTTTCAAAAGTACCCATGTAGTGTCAGCATCCGTCAAATATTTAAGTGGTTTAAAAAAAAAAAAAAACATTTTGGGGTAAAATTACAAAATGAACTTGAAAATACAACTAATAAAGTAGAAATAGAGGTAATAAGGGATTAATAATTGAGTGTTTATTACCTCATTGGCACATACAATGCAAGGGGGGGGGGATCCCAGTGCATGGATAAATGCAAAAGCAGCCCAGAGTTGGGCTTTAAAATTATAGTCCAGTATTCTCATTAAGATCTAAGTTTAACAGTAGAGCAGAATGGTAGTTTAAAGGATTCATAAGCTTGTCAAAAGCTCTTCAAATGATTGTCCACAGCTTACTGTGCACCAATGTTTCTCAACTTCAGTCCTCAAGTACCCCCAACAGGATGTTTTCAGGATTTCCCTCAGATGAAACGGCTGTGGTAGTTACTAAGCCATTAAAACTGATCAAATCACCTGTGCAAAATAATGTAAAGTCTGAAAACATGACCTGTTGGGGGTACTTGAGGACTGTAGTACCATTACGATTTTTTTCACTAGGCAATGTTATTTGTAGTTGAAGTGATTGTAAAGGATCTTTTTTTTTTTTTAATAACAAACTTGTTACACTTATCTGCTCTGTGTATTGGTTTTGTACAGAGCAGCCCTGATTCTCCTCTTCTGGGATCCCCTGCCAACACTCCTGGCTCCCCCCCTCTAAGTACCCCCCCAGCAAGCCCCTTGCTAGGGGTGCAGTAGTGGGGGCTCGATCCTGAGCTGCATAATCTGCATTAATTAACACACTAAATTTGGGTTAGCCCCTCCCCCACCACTGGAATTGACAGAAGTAGGAGCCAATGAATCACACTGCTTATACTGAGTCCAATAAGGAGAAAGAGAGAGAGTGTAGGGTTGCCGTTCTTGGGCACAGCGCTGGACTGAGATTGGGCTGGGGGGAGTCTGCATATAGAAGGTGTTTTACCCTAATGCATTAGGGTAAAAAACATGCTTTAGCATAGTTGTCTTTATTACAATCAGGGCTTTTTTTCTGGGGGAACGCGGGGGAACGCAGTTCCGGCACTTCCAGCACTGAATGTATGTAATGGCAAGGGGTGCTGGTGGGGTCTATTGTTGCTGGGTAGATATATTATTGCTGGGTGGATCTGTTATTGCTGGGGGGTCTAGTTTGCCTGGGATGGGGGTCTATTATTGCTGGGTGGACCTATTGCAGCTGGGATAGGGTTTATTGTTGCTGGCTGCAAGGGATCTACTGTACATTACTGCTTTTTTCATTATCATTAACAAATTGCATACAACTTACTTAACACCAGAAAAATAATACTTGGTTCTGTATTTTCTAAAAGGGGTGTTACTGGTAGGTGGATAGTGGGTGGAACCAAGAGACAGTACCTGGAGGTGGGTAGGGGGCAGAAACAAGGGATAGCCTAAAAGAGGGGAGTTTCTGCACCTATGCTCTGAGAAAAAAAGCCCTGATTAGGCCCTGATTAATGCTGTTTTAACTTACTGATGTTAATAAACATTACACACACATTACTAATTACTTTTTTTTATTAATTTTTGCCTCAAATTATATGCTTTTTCTCAATAACAATTGTTTAATTAAACAAAATATGTGTTTTCCATTTTTGTTTCATGTTTTTAATTGTTAACAGCTGTCAATTCTCTTGAAGTTTACATATAATTGTTTCATAGCTATGCAAGCAGAATCCAGGTTAGCCCCCTTTCACACTTGTACAACTTCAAAGTCGCATGATTTTACCGCTATTTGACCGCGATTTTGCCGCGATTCGCGGCTGCAAATTCAATGAATGCCTGTGTAAGTGGCATCAAAATCGGACCAAAGTAGTGCAAGGACTACTTTGAAGTCGGCACTACTTAAAGTCGTGCCAGTATGAATGGTAGTCATTGAAAATAATTGAGAATGACTTGTCATGCGATTTTGCAGTCCAAAATCGTGAGACAAGTCGTATAAGTGTGAAAGGGCCCTTAGGCTGATTATATAATGTTTTTATTCCCATTCTTTCACAGCTATAACAGCTATATAGGCTAAAAACTGGGTAATTTGTATACAATGTGTATTGTTTTTTTCATAAATCATAAAGCTAGTCATTAGAAGGAAAGAAAAAAACATTAGGAGCTGGTCAAACATGCTCAAATGGTCTGTTTGCTGAACAATTATTTTGTTTAGCATATACACGCCTATTGCCTGAATGAGCTAATCAATATTAACCAAAGGACAAAAAAGGACAACTGCAGACATCTAAGACAAAACTTATCTTGAGAGAAACAATAGCGACCAGCCCCCCAAAAAAATGAAAATGGCCAATTGCTTGGCACCCCAACAACAGTTAAAGGGGGAAAAAGTAGTAGTCACTGCCCCCCCCCGGCCCCCATTTTACTTAACTGAGCCCCGAATTTCCAAGGGCACGATCCCATGTAGTTCTCCCCATGCCTGATCGGCTCTTCAATAGATAGATTGATAGCAGCGCAGCCGTTGGCTCCCGCTGCTGTCAATCATATCCAATGACCCGGCCGCCGCTACACTGCTCTTCCCCAGAACTGCCATCTTGCCTCGACACTCCGCAGGGATCCTTGCAAGGTGCGCAGACATGCCATGGAGCTCTGTTAGTATAATGCAGAAACTTTACAGCATTTCTGTGCATGCAAGAGATGTAGACATCCCAGGAGTCCATTTTCAGGATCTCAAGCCTGCACATAAATGCTGCAGTGACTCCTGCAGAGAACCAAGGCATGTCTCTGCACATGCTCAATGTCTGGATACATCACCTATGCATAAGCAAGGTCTGAGGATATGAAGTTTGGAAACAAAAACAGGGTATTTCCTTTTTTTAATTTTTAATTTGGTTTTGTAACTGTGTAACAGGAAAGGATGTGGAGGCAGGAAAGAGAATCATAAAGAAAGGGGAGAAGTTTCCGATTTAATGTCGCACAAGTATAATAAACTTCAAATATCCAGGTTCCATAAACAACAGTGTAGTACTGAATATTGTGAACACCATAAAAAGGTTTATTTTGTACCACCTCTAAAAAGTCAATGTTAAAAAGAAGTGCATTGCCATAATGCATTTGCCCTTAAGCATCCATATAATATGGTGGAATGTGGCAAGTAAAACAAGGCTGTTTTATGGCTCTTAACAGATCTCTCCTTATTTGAGTGCTACAGGTATGGCAACCCCCAGCATTCTACCACCATAGTCATTTGAGGAAGGAAGTGTAGTCGAAACAAATGGTGGAATCCTCCTGCCACAAAATATATCATGTTACAGATGCTTCAACTCACAAAGGTTGCAAAACACTTTCTTAACTGCATTTTTAAAGCAGGCGTCAGGGGTGACATGACAGCTCGGTTAAACTGTTTTCTTTCAACTTATTAGATCACTTGCCCATCACGCATCAGCATATTCCTTAAGTCTGTACAAGTACAACGGAAAATATTTGGAACACGCACTGCTGAACTCGCCCTGAAGTCACAAAGCCAGTAGGTCAAACTGCATAGGTTAAGTGATTCTTATCATATTCTTTTTTTTAATAAGCAAGCTAGTCACACATCTAAACTAACCCGCAGACAGCAAAGACAAGATTGACATCATAGACGCAACCATAGCATAAATATAAAACAATCAGTTGCTGGTCAGAAAGAGTGGTGCCTGCAACACACCCTTTCAAAACACTGGATGTCTGCAGATAGGCATCTGTCTACAGCTCCTCATTCATATCATCAAGACTTCATGGAACCTCATACTGTCACAGTGGAGCTACAGTATTGAACTTTACATTTATCAATCACTAGTTAAAAAGATTGGTGTCTGCAGCACACAGTATTGCACAATATAAGAGGACTCTTCAAAAAGTTTCCGCACTTTTTTAAACTTTTTATAATAAGAAAAAGTGTGGAGACTTTTTGAAGAACCCTGGTATGACAATTCTGGGTCTTCCTGTTTGAAGTTTCAACATCATGCTACCTACAGCACTCTGTTCACGTTAGTGTCATTGTACAGCTCCTGTGACTGCTGTCCTATTCCCTTAAGCCTCGTACACACGCCCGAGAAACTCGACGGGCAAAACACATAGTTTTGCTCGTCGAGTTCCTTGTGAAGCCGCCGAGTATGTCTGCGAGCCAAGTTTCCCCGTTGACTAACGAGGAAATAGAGAACATGTTCTCTATTTGGCCTGACAAGATCCTCGTCGGTTTCCTCGGCCGAAAGTGTACACACGCCCGGGTTTCTCGGCAGAATACGGCCCCGATCGAGTTTCTGGCTGAATTCTGCCGAGAAACTCGGTCGTGTGTACGGGGCCTTAGACTTTTGTCAGTCTGCTGGAATTGTGCTGATTCGATGCCTTTCTGCATACCTACAAGGCCCATATACATCCCTACTTTGTGACTGATATAAAATGTTGTTATACTCATACGAAAATGAATGCCCTCATACGCTTAGAATAGCAGTTCCGTCTGAACATCTGAACATGGTATTCATGGTGTGATTTGATACTAGCTTTTTTTCCATGAACTTCTACAATTTGCAGAACACTAAATTAATGGATTTGGAAGCACTTTTTCGTGGACATCCAGAACTCATCTATACATGTCCTAACAATATAAAGTGGGCGTTTTCACACTATACAAATATATTATAAATTATTACAAAGATGAATGTTAGGAGACTGGTGTTATCCAAGCTTTTAACAATAGGTGTACTACTTGGGAATTGCACAGACTGAGATAGAACTAACTAATCTGACTTTGAGAAGCACTAATCTAATAAAAACATTCTTGTACAAACTGAGTTGCTGTCACTAAACCTTGACCCAGGAGATATTAGCAAGGACACACATCAACAAGATCTGTTAACTCTGCTCTCAGTATTAGGCTTCATGTACACCACAGCTCCTAAATTTGAGTTTAGGAGCTTTTGAATTTTTTTTTGCCAAAGATCCTGCAGGTGACATAAGTATCCTGCTGCTGACCTTAATCCACAACTAAAATAATGGCTCTCTATTATCCATATGGTGGAATAAATCAATAAGAGTTTGTAACTGACTTAGTAGAGTTTACTTTAGAACTTAATGTCAACCAAGCATATAATGAAGCTGTTTTGAGCAACAGTTATTCAACACACTCCATTCATAATGGTTGCAGAAGAGAGCCAAATTTCAGGATTATGGCTTTGGCTTCACTACATTCATTATGAATTTGTGTTTGCAATGCTACATGACTAGGCTATTATTTCAAAGATGCTGGCAAAGCCTGTAGAGGGGATGAAAACAAATGCTTATCAGCACTAATTCCTTAAACAAATGTATTTATGTGGCAATCCAGCAAGTGGCCAGGCCCAATAAAATATTGTATTCCGAGAAATGTTGTGAAATTATTGCACGTGTAAAAATACAACAATGTAGTTTGGATAAAAGTTTTTCCAATAATCTCGATTATCCACACCTTAGTACAACCCTCACAGACAACAGGGTTTTCTGGATTCAGAAAACGCTAATTTTATTTTTCATGACCTTTTAAAAAAAAAAAAAAAAAAAAAACTTTAAGTGCTCATTCGCACTAGTGTGACTTCTGACAAGAGTTGCATGCAAAGAGAAAACACAGTGGGGGTTATTTATAAAAGGCAAATACACTTTGCACTACAAGTGCAAACTACTAGTGCAAAGTGCACTTGAAAATGCACTGAAAGTGCACTTGGAAGTGCAGTCGCTGTAGATCCGAGGGGGACATGCAAGGGGAAAAAAACAGCATTTTAGCTTGCACATGATTGGATGATAAAATCAGCAGAGCTTCCCCTCATTTCAGATCTACCCCTCAGATTTACAGCGACTGCACTTCCAAGTGCACTTCCAGTGCAATTTCCAGTGCATTTTGCAGTTGTAGTTTTCACTTGTAGTGCAAAATGGACTATGTTTTCGTAAATAACCCCCATTATATTCATAGAAAAAGGGGTTGGAACTTTAAATGAGGCTCAAGTGGACATGTGCCTCAATCTCTATTGTACATAAGAAAAAGGGGCTTGGGACTTTTTATGAGGAGTATAGTTGCATAAGAAAAATAGTGTTGGAGAGTGTTCAAATCTTGTACTCTCCCAAGGGGTTGTAGACTGCCTAACCAAAGAGAAGCATGGGATTTAGCAAGGAGGGGGTACAGCCTTCAAACAGCAGAAACCTTTTAAGCTGAAATACTTTGAATTGCCCAAATCTTTGTAGTTAATAATGCCTTCACAAAGCTATAATAGAATGTTATGAACTCTCTCATGCCATGGATAACAATATCAATTCATTCTAAAAATCAACCCAGCTGTTCGCACATCTGTTCTAATAAAAAAGTCATGGACCATGACAAAAATGCCATATTCCTAAGTCTTTATCAGTTTTAGTTTTATTTAGTGAATAGAACACGTGCCAAATTTGTGAAATCAAACATAGGGAATCATCCTACTGTTCTAAAGATAGTTCTCCATATACTACATTTATACATATGATTTGACTTTACCATATCCATAGTTCAAGATCCTCTGGTCCCCTAAACATGTTTGGTATGTTTTTAATTATTGTTTGCCCAACAAAGAAAATATTACTATCAAAAAATCTAAATAGATCTGATCTGTAACCACTTATTTACTATTAGAAACAATTGTATGAGAACACTGTATCAGAACAAAAAATATAACCATACAGGTTATGGTGCTATGAGAGTAATACAATCAAAAATCCCTCACCCTATGCAGTGTGTAGCACAGTAAAGCCTGCTTTAAGTATAAGTAAAGGCAAAACTTGTTTTACTTTTGGATAAAGTAAGGGAGGGTTAAAACCCCTGTAAAAATTATTTTGCCATCTGTGTCTCATTTGAGACATTTCCCTTCACTTCCCGTCCCATAGACAAAACGGGAAGTGGGAGGAAATCCTTTAAAAGTGAGGGAATCCTAGTGTGTCACCAGGATCACCAGAGCCAGTGTCCCCGTAGGAAAATGCCCCCCTTTTCTTCCTGTTTTGATGACAGCCCAAAATTTGGGATTTTCGTTTACTTTCACTTTTGATGATAATGGTAAACAGGACAAATTGAGAGGGTGAATCTCATTAACAGGGGCACAGACATCAACAAAATCCTGAAAGGAAAAAAAGTTACAAGGGGGACTCTTTGTTAATTGGCCTTTAGTTACACTTTAAAACAGAATTGCTTTGTATCCCTCTAGGCCAGTGGTTCTCAAATTTACTAGTGCCGTGACCCCTTGATAAAATTTCCCAAGTTGTGGGGACCCCTAACAGAAAAAAAAAATCATAGCGTGGTATTTATGTAGTAATTTGATCCCCTAACCCACAGACATTTAGTGTTCTCTGAGTCCCTTCCACTATACATTTTAGGATGTACTACTCTTTTTTTGTTCTCCTTTCCTTCACTTTTATCTCTATATCCATTTTTTTCCCCCCATCTCTCTCTCTCTAGCCGTGTTTCTTGTTCTTCCCCTCTTTTCCTCTCCCTTCCATGTATTCTCTCTTTTTATTCCTTCTCTTACTCCTTGTTGGGCAGGGGGGGGGCGGTGCATAGGGTATGGGAAGAGTAGCCGTGCTGGAGGGAGTTCTGATCAGCCAACTTGGGTGCTCTTGATCAAGGTCATCTGCTGATCTGAGAACTGTAGTGGGGACTTTTAATGGCAACTATAATCACAGGCAGTGTTACTCACTGTGTCTCCGGCTTCATGGTGTCTCGCAGGAGTGACCCTCATGCCGAAATCCGGAGATGGAGTCTCCTCCAGCCCCTACCAGTTCACATTCCTCACTAGTCAGCTGACCTCTAGTCTCCGCCCCCATCCATGCCATGAACTGAATGGGTGGCTAGGAAGAGGCTGAGTGGGCGGCCGCAGGCTCCAGGAACAGCCCTGTTGGGCGGCCACGAAAAGGCTGGGAGAGAGGTGTGGGCTTCAGGAACATCCTGGGATTCGGTGACCCCTGGCAAATCGTCATTCGACCCCCGAGGGGGTCCCGACCCCCAGGTTGAGAACCACTGCTCTAGGCAGAGGCATTTGCAGAACAGCTCATGTACAGTAAAAATATAGCTTAACATTATAGAGCCCTTTATTCCAAAGTGTTACAGACTTTTTGGCCATCATCAGTGCAGTTTTTGAAAACCCTCTCTATAGACTCCTTTATTTCAGAATGCTCTTCATTCTGACCCATGTGAAAACTTTGGCTAAGTATAATTCCCATCCACACCCTCTGCAATTCTCAGGAGAAAACTGACAGCAATTATTATGACAATTATGACAAACATGCATTCCTGATTTGATACATCCAAACACACTATTAAAATAGGGTAAGTCTGCATTTGACAGATTATATAAAATATGAATTAAAGGGGCAGGTCTTTTTGATTTAAGTTGGCACTGAAGGCAAAATTAAAATTACATTTATGATGCAGTCTGTCACCAACATTAACAAAGAGTCCCCCTTGTAACTTTTTTGGATTTTTTTTACCTGTTAGACTTCTCTGTTTTTTTTCCCCAATTTTCTTTAATAGGCTAAGCTGTCTAGCAAAAGTGTCAATTTGAAGTTATTCATTTATGTAAAACCTTTATTTCAAGAGTAGAACATTGAAGTTTAGCTTTAATTTGCTAGTGACTTACTGTATGTAAAGTCTGTCGAAAATCTACTAGTTCATCTAATACTGCTGTCCAAGGGTGGTTCTGTTGCTCCTCCATAGATAGAGGAGACACCCTAAGCCAGGAAGTGTGTTACGGCCACATCAGGTAAAAAAAACAACAACCTAAAAACCTAAAACAAATGCATCTACAACATCTATGCTGCAATTAGTAAAAATTGTGTTTTGGGCTTTAATACTGCCTAAAGTTGCCAATTTTTCTGAAGCTTGTTAGTTTCCTCACATAGCTTACTTTCGAGAAGAACTACTACTTTTTAAAGGGTTCTTTGACAGACATGGTCTTATAATGGAAAGTGCAAGAGGAATGTTTACTGGCCCAGGAAATTTGCTTAAGCAGCCAGTGAGCTCAAAAGGAAACACTGTTCTTGTAATTCCTTCTCGGTAGAGGCTGCTTGAACTGAATAAAACATTTGATAGTCTCGCATATCTTAATTTGTAAAAATTAAAAAGGGTCCTTTTTGGGATGAGCCTAAATGTTTTAATGTATCCAACATGTCTTGATTTTATAAATATTGTTTATATGGAATTCAATTACTTGTGGTTTACAAATGTAATTTCATAGCACAGCAAATAGTTAATAAAAGCAGTTTTCATTGTCATAATTGGTTATTATAACAGTTAATGATGCAGTAAAAATAGAGCAATTTGCTCTATGCCAGTTTATTACTTTTAATATTGTGTGATTTTATAAGTATTGTTTACATATAATGAAATTACCTGTGGTTTACAAATGTAATTTCATAGCACATCAACTAGTTAATAGAAGTAGTTTTCGGTGTCATAATTGGTTATTATAACTGTTAATGATGCAGTAAAATGGAGAAAATTGCTTGGTGTGACATCATAAACAATCACACAGCATGCATTTATATAATATTACATGATTGAACGTGAACAACTGCCAGACAGCATAAAGATCCATTCCCACTGGGTCATGTACTGACCTTTTTACTGAACAGAACTTGGTTTAGGTCAAGATTGAAATGGCTATTGTGTTTGAAAACATACATTTGAAATAATTTGTAACAATTCCCATTAGATCTATTTGATTAAAACATCCTGTGCTACTACTCATTTAAACAACTAATTACTGAAAGCATGCATGCCTCTTTCTGCCGCAGAAGGAATATATCATGTATATGTAGCGCCCTGCTCCTGTTGAACAGGCACTGCTTTAAATTTAGTGGGGTCTGAGCTGTTATTTGGCTCAGATAAAAGTGATTAGGGGCAATTTAGCCTCTGTTCCAGCTGTGACTATGCTGGGAGTATCCACAATTGTTCGCCTGGGGGTGTCATTACCACCCCAGGCCAAGGCTGGCAGCAGCAAGGTCAAGGTGTATTGGGTGTTTCCCTTCACAGAATGTTCATGCTATTACATTTGTTTGCCAGTCAATCAACATTTTTTTAAGTAAGAAGACTATATTAAGATGCGTAAGGGTCAATTAAAAATTTTCAGGAATGTCTGTGGTTCGATTTGATATATTTACTGCTACATTTAGGCAAAGGTTGGAATAGGCTGTTTGGTATAAAGATCTATGTGCCAGATTCACAAAGGAGATACGACGGAGTATCTCAGATACTCCGTCGTATCTCTCAGAGTATCTATGCGACTGATTCATAGAATCAGTTACGCATAGATAGCCAGAAGATCCGACAGGTGTAATGGACTTACACTGTTGGATCTTAGGATGCAATACCGCGGCCGCCGCTGGGGGGAGTTTGCGTCGTAAACCAGCGTCGGGTATGCAAATTAGGAGTTACGGCGATCCACGAAGATTTTTCCCGTCGTTACGTCATCGCAAGTGTTAGATTTCCGTCGCAAAGATAGGGCACCTTTAATATGGTGGAAAAGTACTCCACCATGTTAAAGTATGCCCGTCTTTCCCGCGTCGCTTTTGAATTTTTTTTTTAATTTTTTATTTTTCCCGGCGTAAGTGCTTTGTTGACGTCGCGATTCTCAAAACGTCGGCGCGTCGTAATTTCGCGCAAAGCACGTCAGGAAATTTGTGACGGGAGCATGCGCAGTACGTCCACCGCGGGAGCGCGCCTAATTTAAATGGTACCCGCCCCATTTGAATTGGACCGCCTTGCGCCAGACGTGTTTACGATACACCGCCGCAAATTTCCAGGTAAGTGCTTTGTGGATCGGGCACTTAGACTGAAAACTTGCGGCGGTGTAACGTAAACGGTTTACGTTACGCTGCGCCGCGGGTATGTGAATCTGGCCCTATATGCCTGAATACTAAGTACAATTAACATTTTTTTGTAATTGGTACAAATTGTAAAACATTTTAAAATCTACAAATTACACAACATAAACACAACATAAACATATGCAGATCTTGCAAGAAATTTTAGACCTTGAAGATTGCTTAGAAATTATATTTAAGTATTACATTATTTATTAGATATAGATGAATTTTAATGAAGGCAAAAAAACTTTTTCAGCACTTAAAATCATAAGCACATTACAGAATCATTAGACTATATAAAGTGAGGGAAAATAGGCCATAAACGGTTTATGTAAATCATAATAAACTCCAAACCGAATGACCTGGACATATATCAAACACAAATTAACTATTTATCACAAAGCAATACAAATTTATCAGTTACCTCTCTTTAAAAGTACGACTAATGCTACACAAACACACCATCTGGTCAAAGATCAGATTTATAACTAAAATATGCCCAAGCAAAACATGATATGATAGGCCTCTATCTTCTCCTTATCATTAATAACATTCAAAATAGCTATAAATACCTAAACAGACAAGTGATTATAAACATATACCCTAGGCAATACATTTTTTTTGCTGCTTCTATGCCTACATTTATATTTTTCAAAAGGGCCCAATAGTAGTCCATACATTTATCAGCGATGCTGTTAGTAGAGTGAGTTGAGAGTCAGCCCTAAGCAGGCTGATTCACAGATAGTAGATATCCTTCATTTTATCGCATAGACTTGGCATCCCCAGTTTTTAGTTTTTAACTTTTTCTTTATTTAACAAGTAAAACATGCTTGTGAAAACTACAATCTAGTATGCCAATGGCTAAAGCAAGCAGGGTTCCTTGCTACACTGATACCAACCTGCTTGCTCTCCAGCACCTGACTAGTCCTTCAAAAGGAAGTCAAAATACGGTCCCTCCCCTCTTAAAAACAAGCAAACACTGTAACTGGGGATATAGGAATTAACAAAAACAGCATAAGTGCCAGACTGTGAGAATCACATAGAATCTAATAGACCTGTTGCCATTATGAATCTCTACATTTCCTTGCCAAACTTAAACCCTCAACAGATTTTGAGAAGATTTGTCAAGATCCAGATAAAGCTCGAAAACCCTCCTGGATTAGCTTATAAGCACCTTAATAGACTTGTAATGTATTACTTATAATAAAGATTGTTTTCACCTTTGTGAGAGTGTTTTATAAAACTTTTATTTTCTTTGGGGGTGAAGGATAGGTCTTTAAGGGACCTTGAAAACAAAATAAAGTAGGCATAACATTTAATCTTTGCAGTACTTGAGTACTTGTCAGCATTACCAAATAACTTTATTAATTTGAGTAATTATTGACCTATTTGTTTCTATTGACAAAAAATCTCCTAATCTCTGGCTACCAGGAGCACTGTAAGTGTTTTTTTGTCATTGCAGATAATCTAGTGGCTTCAGCCAGACACACCTGTCTGGTAGATTTATAGTGAGATAAGAAGATCAGCAGGACACAACTCTACTAAACAAGCAAATCTTGCATACATAGCGAGAAAATATCACTTCTACCATATAAAAATGTAGTTACAAACTATACATATATACAGTTTTTTTAAACATTAACACAAATTGATAAGTTTATATACATCAAAATGGATTCACATGCACAATGCTAATGAAACTTGGGTAAAAGAGGTGCAGAAAGCACTCAACAACACCAGATTTGTGTTAAGAACAGAGAGACCTTAAAGTGGTTCTGAACCCAATAGTTTATTATATTATTTTACCTTAATACATTCTCTGCATTAAGGTAAAACAAACACTACTTGTTCTAGCCCCTCTGTCACCAAACACTTATCTGAGTCCTTTCACCAATTCAGCGCTATCCTGGCTGAAGCACCAGCTCTTGCTGCTGTCAGTCAAACCCCTGTGATGAGGAAGTGGGTGTGTGGCTCGGGAAAGCGCCTGCATGGGTGCCTCCACAGCACACTGCTTGCTAAGGGAGCACTTGAAGGAAGTAGGAGCAGACAGAGGATTTCCAGAAGAAGAGCAGCTAAGTATAACCTCTTTTTATTTTTACAAAAAAATGCTTTTCATATCACATTAATTTCATCTCTTATTATTCTATTTTGTATTTGTGGTAAATTGTTGTAGATTATGTATAATATTATATATTTGGGCCTATGTGGAGACTGCATGGGTAAGTTGTGAAATATATAAATGGTAAATTATCGAATTACCTATTCACTAAAACTGGCCACAGATGGATCCAAATCTGGCCTGTTCAACAGGGACCGACTGAATAGTGAATCATTTGTGACCGTTCCTGCTTGTCGATTATTAGGGAGTGCCGCTATCAGAATACAATGTCGCGGCGGCGGGGATTCCTCCATCCACCTCACTGTCCACAGACTCAATGGAAAAAAAAGACCCATCTATGACCAGGTTAACTGCTTACCCAAAGTACGGTATATAGACACTGGTATGGCTCCACCACCCTATCCTCTCCTGTATTGGGTAAGAACACTGTGGTGCTATCATCACACATGTTTGTATAGTACAGAGGTGTTAGAGAATGCCATTAATCATGCAGTCCTGAGCGAGCACTAGAATCTGAGTTTTACTGCTTTGTCTATTTTTTTTATTAATAAATAGTTTTGTGCTTCTTTTATATATTTTTGCAAATATACAAGTGGACCCAACTTCTCTAGACTGTGGAAATGATTTCCTAACTCTGGAATGAAATAGAGCCATGTGAATTTTTTTTTCAAACAAGCATACATGAACTACTTAGCAATAAGTGGTAATATGTTTTTGGTGAGCGTGTTTTTTTTAAAATTTAAAATACACATAAAGTTTGATAGCACTTAGAGTGTTTAAACACACATGTATTTTAGAAGGGACAATATACTTGTGTGTTTGGTGAGGGAATTCAATCAATCACAATGATTGATTTTTTTATTGATGGCACCTGGTTTGAAGAAGGTGATTTTTTTTTGACAACTTTTAATACTTACTTTTTATTTATATTATGCACTTAAGCTGGGTTCACACTTGTACGACTAACGCTCCGACATTGGGAGCTCATGTCGCATGACGTGTGCAAATCAATGATTCCCTATGAGAGCCGTCTTAACTGGTCCAACACAAGTCGGTCCAACTTTGAGAATGCTCCCTATACTACTTTGATCCTACTTCAGCCCATTGAATATCACTGAAGTCAGATCAAAGTAGGATCCTTGTCCTAACCATCTGACTTGTGACATCTGATAGTCTTACTATCTCAAAATCGGAGCAAAATCTTATCTTGTTCATTCAAGTCAGATGGAAGTAGGACCGATGTAGGACAGATGTAACAGGGCAAGTAGGATGATAGTCGTACAAAAGTCATGTCGTATCAGTGCACCCCCAGCCTCATGGAAGAAGCACTCTAAGTTTTGTTATATGCTTCCATGAATATGACTAAAAAGTCTCCCATGCTTGGAGGAAAAGTATCTGATGCCAAAGGCAATCCTTGTGTGGCTGGTATACTGTATATCAAACCTTTCATTAGCACCAACATAAACTTAGATCATATACAGGTGGCCAGCTTAACTAATAAAGTTTTCATCAGTTGATCCCTGACCCCTGCCTAGTTCATCAGGATCCTAGAGTGGTGTGAATCTCAGTAGGGGAGAAAATACAATTCCATGTTTGCTTTTTATGTATATGGTCTTGTAAATTGATTTTACGTTAAAAAAACTGAAATGCCTCTAAAAGGTGGACGTTTAACAAGAGCATATCTCACACATTTAAATGGTAATTATTTAAGGTCAAAGAAAATTTAACTAGCTATGTATTTTGAAAAAAAAAAAGTAAAAAAACATATGGTTTATGAATTTCATATAAAAATTCTGGAAGCATATTATATTTGCATCCAAACTAGACATAAGGGTAATATCCTCTGTCTCCAAAATAGGGAAACATGTTGCAAAGTTAGTTTTGAATTATTAATTTTCAATGTGACTGAACCTACCAGACTATACTTTTAACAGATATATTAATTTACTGTGCGCTGAATTTTAGGGTATACACACAGGCATAATCATTTAGTAAAACTGGTATCCTGGCACTCCTAACCATATTCTCTCAGCGAATAATCAGCCATCCTGTTATGCCGCGTACACACGATCAGAATTTCTGACAAGAAAAGTTTGATGTGAGCTTTTGATCAGAAATTCCAACCGTGTGTAGGCCCCATCGGACTTTTTCTGTCGGAATTTCCACCGAAAAAATTTGAGAGCTGGTTCTCAAATTTTCAGACCGGAAATGTTCTTGTCGGATATTCCGATCGTCTGTATGCAATTCCGATGCACAAAAAATATGCATTCTCGGAATCAAGTGGACGCATGCTCGGAATAATTAAACATATTTTTCTTGGCTCGTTGTAGTGTTGTACCTCACTGCGTTCTTGACAAGTTTGAGCCAAAATTCAGTCAGAAAAAAAATCTACGGTTTTCTTGTCGGAATTTCCGATATTGTGTACGGGGCATTAGATTTCTTTACCCATTATCATTTCCTGGGGTTGTTTGGTTGTTGGGTTTGCATCAAATGATTTGTTGATGTGAGCATAATGCATGTTCATCCACCAGTTAATTAATGTGTTTTGCCTACACATATAACTACCATGTATTTCTAGTGGTAGCTACTCTTTGAACACAAACAAATGGGGATTACACATGCCTAATGTTCTTGCAAGCCAGGCTGGTCCGAGATATTTATATCAGAAAATTATTGGAAGGGATACAGTATATCTGGCTGTTCCTTAACAGGTTGCTCTGATGACAGGCCCTGCTGTAACATTCACCCAATAGTGGCAGCTGCAGATATGTGTTACTTTGACCCTTTTTTTAAAAAAGAAGAGATTAGGCAATCCAATGGCAATCTTTTTAACAGATTACATTTTTTTTCTGCAGTGAATGCCTCCGCTCATTGAAGGCACTAGGTACTACGTGGTGAGAAACGGCCAGATGTTTGCAACAGATGAATCAAAGGATCTATGACAATTATCTGCACGTATAAGGCTACTTTAAACTGCAATTTCAACTAACAAATTTCAACACACAACCTCAGATCTAAAAGCCACTTGTAAAGCAATATGTTTCTTACACAGGTCTTTTTGAATAGAATCTTTATAAAAAGACAAAACATATCTGTCCCTACACAATGCTGTGTCTGTGTTGTGTCTTTAGACAGCTGAAGATATACCTGAATAGTCTTTGATGTTTCTGACTACCTAAATCCAAGTAACCTGCTGGGCCCTGGGGATATAACATGGTATCCTTTTATCCAGCTTCTGTAATTCCACTTAACTGGCTTTTACATAAGCAACACAAATGTTTCTGGTATATACTCCATAATTCTCAAGGGATTAAATAAACATTATAAACCTGTATAACAGGAAATATTTAGCCCTTACTGGAGATGACATAAAAAGTTCCCACATGATGCAGGCTAAAAGGAATTCAATACCCTCTGGATGTAATTTGAAGTAGGGGGTTAATAATCTTCATGGATATTATACTATATGATTATAATCAGTCTCAAGATGACACTACCAGACTTAATTATTAAGGCAAGAGCAATGTTCAAAGTGCAGTATGTCATGTCAAGCCATTTGAAATAATCTTTCAATGCCTACACTTCAGTAAACTGAAAGTACATGTAAACCCTAACTGAATGACACTTTTTTTTGTTTGCTAAAGCATTCTATACCAAAAAAATTGCCTTTTTAGCTAAATACAAATTTTTAACTTGTTGCATCCCAATGCTACTGATCACCTGGCAGCATCTTTGCAGCCGATTCCTGTCAAACTACACTCCAGCAATGCCTGATACTGATAACAATAGACTCTTGCCGCGTACACACGATCGGTCCATCCGATGAGAACGGATCGATAGACTGTTTTCATCGGTTAACCGATGAAGCTAACTGATGGTCCGTCGTGCCTACACACCATCGGTTAAAAAACGATCGTGTCAGAACGCGGTGACGTTAAACACAACGACGTGCTGAAAAAAACAAAGTTCAATGCTTCCAAGCATGTGTCGACTTGATTCTGAGCATGTGTGGATTTTTAACCGATGGTTGTGCCTACTAACGATCGTTAAATTTAAAACAAGTTGGCTTTTTTTTAACCGATGGTTATATAACTGATGGCGCCCACACACGATCGGTTTGGACCGATGAAAACGATCCATCAGACCATTCTCATCAGTTTAACCGATCGTGTGTACGTGGCATAAGTCTGCATAATGTATATATAAAAGGGGCATGTCCAATTGAAACCCTTGTGATATAAAAAAAAAGCACAAATGAGAGATAAAGCATTACCCCAAACAGGAAGTGTCTGCTCAAGAAACTTTATTGTATGACAGCAGCTGACACACGGTAACATGTTTCAGCTGTACAAGGCCTTAGTCAAGCATATTCATGGCTGAGTCACCAGGTATTACGGTATGTAATTGAAAGCTGCAGGTTTAAAAATATTAAAAACTACCTTTGAAATTACTGTTAACATGGTAAAGATTCTGTAATATTTAAGTGTTTGAGTTTATATAGACTTTAATGTTCAGCTGCAGGCAGATAGAAAAAAAAAAAACACCAATGAAAGAAGCATTGTCTTTATTTAAAAATAAACTGTATATATTGCCAAACATTTTCTTTTTACTTTTCTGATGGCGTAACGAAGGACAGGAGCTTCTGTGAAGTTTTTATTGCTGCCTGTAAATTGCTGCTGCTCCTTCACTTTCCAGTCACATGTTGGGGGTAGGATAGTGACCTAGCTGTGTTGCTTAACTGCAGTGAATAAAGTCTAGTAACCATGTTGTCTGTGCTGTGTTAAGGGGTTTTGTAAATCTCAGAAATGGCTACCCAAAGTACAAATTCTGTGGCAGGTAAAACAGCTCCCATATAACTAAAACTGTGTATTAGACAGTTTGTCTGGAATTTAGCTTTAAATCGGATTGCCTGTTCTGTGCCTCTGCACGTTACACAACATTATTATTTGAATGCACTTGAAAACATAGGGGAACCCCTAAGAGAACCATACAAGCAATTGCCACACGATAAGAACAAAACATTAGCATCAAAGATGATCACCCAATTAGAGAAACAATTGTAGCAGATGAGTTTAACTACCTAAAAATCTGTATGCTCATTCCTCGCCCATGCACTTTCTTTTGCTCCGTTCTCTGGAAAGAGCATTGATCATACTGTTTTTTCTCTGGAAAAGACATTCCTTTTTACTATGCATATGTCACAACACAAAAGTCTCCTCAACTGGGAAAAAAATAACAGAGCTTTTGGGTGTGGATCAACTGCAACTAGGACAAGGTAGTTAATTTACCTTTTGTGAGAACAGAAAAGCAAACTGCCAGTTGGCAGCCAGCTTCCTACTTTTTACGAGATTCTCTTCTTTATTACAGAGGGAACAACATAAAGCATATTGAACCTTTTTACTGATGACTGTTATAATACAGTTTTGAAAGTAAGAGGGCCGATAAAAAGAATTAGGCTTACCAGTTTGTCAATGTCATTCACAGCATCAGTGACGGGGTTTTTGCATGGACTTCCAAAGCAGATAAAAAGCAGCTGAAGATAAATGCATGTGACAATCCAAGTCTATGAGGAAACACATGAATCTTGGTTAATTGATTGCAGAACATATTTCGACACAGCAATTTTTACAGCATAAATAGTGAAAGGCAATGCACTTCAGTCACCGAGATTAACAGCATACGAAAAACAATTAAGTTAATTTTTACAGTATCCTGTCTGGTTTATTACAAACAATACATTACTTTATAGACACCGCTCACAGAGATCACTTGGGTACAAAGATTATTGGTCATACAAGTTAATTCAGACTTACACTAGAATTTAATAAATAGCAGATTGGACAAGTTGGAGATTTCTATTCTTTCACTTTACAACTTGGTCTGGCCAGAGGTTTCAACAATTTGGCTGTGATATTCTCTATTATAGAATGTGTGAAATAAAAACAAGTAAAGGGTTGCCTAAAGTGAGTCTATCCCCACTGGGTCACTTCTAAACAGAAGACAGTCTGTATAAAAAAATATATTCTTAATTCTCCAGGGACCGTATGTTGGAAAGCCCCTCTACCACTGTAGGTTGCGGTTTCTCCCACTGGTGCGCACCTCAATACAGGAAGTATGAGCCAAGAGTAGGAGGTATTCGACCCACCCAAAGGGTTGCATAAAATAAAGCTTAGGCTTTTCAGCACATTCATCATTGGAAATGTAAGAAAGAGAACTTTCTTTTACAAGCTGCCTTCTGTTTAGAGCCACCAGGGGGCGGTTGCATGGGGGGACCAAGAATAGGTAAATATATGGTGTTGGGGAGGGGGGGGGATAAGTGATCTTTTTCCATTGCCCTGCTTGGGTAAGCAACAGTACCACTTTTAGATGTTACCAATTGCCATGGATTTTTTTTCCCATGAAAACTCTCTCGTTTCAATTGCCAATGCTATTGATGTAGCTGATTTAAAACAGATGTCACAGCAACTCCACTGCCCATAACAATGTGCCAAGATCAGCTATTGAGAATCATTTTCCATCCTTTTCGAAAATGTATGTTTGATATTTGCCAGTTAGTACTTGTTTTGTAATTAAATGAAATCTATAAACTCTTCTGTCTATGGCCTGCCCTTGAAATTGTATGTCTTTACACTACCAATGTGTAGAATCTAAAACATGTCCTGACTTTAGGAAATAACCAGTCATTACTATCCAGTCCATACATCTAATACCACTAATATAGGTAGTCTAATATATAGGTGTTTACAGACATAAAAGTCACACTTTGACCGACGGTGTATTGATCATATGTTTCAATCACTGAGGGCAAGTAGATAATCAGTTAGTTTAATATAAAACATCCTTTATATATTGATAGCTGTCATATGTATAGGTATATTGACTACCACCAACCTCTGTAACCAATGCACAGATCAAAATGTACCGATAGGATTTAGCAAACATTACTAAAATGTGGTCATATACAAATCTAGCAATCTGTGTTAATTTTGAGCCCATAAGTATGAGATAAAATATAAAATAATATAGATCTTTGTAGCAAACACAGCCTCACGCCAGTCTGGTAATAACCTCACACCACTGTGTGGTAAACCTGTAGTAGTAACATATTGGTAAATGAACCAGAAGGATTATGAATGTGCTGGTACTTTAAGCAAAGTACCCCTGAATACCTGTTGTACTGGAAAGTAGAAACACACATGGTGCCTCTGGGGGAGCTTACGGTAAATGACCCACTAAAGTTGGGTCATCTGAGACCCAAATAAAATAGCAAATGTGAGAAGTTGCCCTGGACCCTCTTCATTTACACATAATGCAAGTTGAAGTTTAGGGCAGATTCTGCAATGTCTACAGGTGAATAATAACCATACATACAAATATTACTATTACAAATTACTATTACTGTTACAAATATTACATTTGCATTCATATATAGAGGTTGTAGTGACTAGAAACTGTAGTGGCATGTTCTTGATTAAAAAAATGACAACTTGCTACCTAAACTTAAGTTATTTATGGGGTTGTTACCGTACATTTTTTCATTACTACTGTCTGCTGATCTGGCAAAAAAACGAGTCTTGTTTAATCCACAATCTTCTTGAATGAACTAGATGAAAGAGAATTGAGTGCCTTATCTTCAACGGGAATGTAGACTGTGTTTAAATCATTGCAGCCTGCAGCCATGTAGTGGGATTAAACTAGTATGACATGAAAAAAATATGTGGTCTCTAGTTGGACAGGATATAGAGTGGTATGTCCATCAGTTTAGCAGGAAAGTGTCTACTCAGAAGTTGAAAAAAAACACATAGGGCAAATTCCCCTGCAGATCACTAATGGTATGTTGTTCTCTGAAATATGGTTTTAGCAATTTAATTTTACATCATAATGGCACTTTAAATTGTTAAAACACATGTACTGAAATGGTTACATTTTAACAGCATACATTTGAATAATTTAGACAAATGTCTCTTAATAAATAAATCCGATTGTGTTTTATAGTAAGGAGTAGAGAGTGCAAAGGGAATATTCACTTAGTAAATAAGGTAAAGCTGTTCACTTCAATCATCCAATCAAGTGTAAGCAAAAATCCTGTTTTCTTTCTTTTCTTTCTTTTCTTTTTTTTTTGGGGGGGGGGGGGTTCCCTTGCATGTGATTGGTATTCAAAGCAAACAGGGCATCATCCTGATTACTAAGCTCAGTAAATGTGCACGTTGCTCAGTGATCAGTCTCTATTCCTTCAGTACATCAACCCCAATATGTATATCCTGCAAGTGCACATGTTTTAAAGAGACATGGGTTGATTTACTGATTGATTTACTAAAGGCAAGCATTTGCAAAGTGCGGAGTCTATTTTCCTTTAAAAAATCAACCCCTATATCACCCAATACATTTTTTGAGTGTAAACGAATAAATTGGGTTTACAAATCATTGCTGAATGCAAACACCTGTACTCCTGGGGGCAGAAATATGTACTTCTATGGTATTCGAACTTCTGCAGCCATGTAAATGAACCCTAAACTGACAGGCAAAACCTCAAAGTGCCTGCATGCCACCCACTCTTTCTTCTGCTAGAGGGTAGGGATTCTAGGAATAATAATCAGTTGATATATTTTATATAGTTATTTTAGGTTATATAATAAAAAATTCCCCCAAAGTCAGTTTTCTAGCCATATATTTTGGATTGCAAACTCTAATAAGCAGGGCCCTAAAATTGTATTCTTACTTACTGTCTGCCCTCACTTTGTAAAATGCTACCCAAATTGTTAGCGCCATATAAATCCTGTATAATAATAACCCCAATACCTATAATAAATAGGTATAGGGTGGGGATAGAAACTTTTCGGATGACCATTAGAATTCCTCCAGTTAAATTAGTGCAATTGGTGACATCACAGATGTTAATTCAGAGGTTACTCTACAGATGAGCCTGCATTCTTCGGAAGGCCTAAGGCGTGACTAGCCAGTGCCTTTGGCAGTGGATTTTCAGGTTATCATTTTTTATCACTGGGGAAAGGGCAGGGTGGAGTGTCATATTCTATTATCAGGTCCACTTTAAAGTGATACTAAAGGTTCAGTTTTTTTTAAATAACAAACATGTCATACTTACCTCCACTTTGCAGTTCATTTTGCATATAGTGGACCCGAGCATCCTCTTCTGAGGTCCCACGGCGGCTATTGCGGCTCCTCCCCACATTAGATAACCCCCTCTGGGAAGCTCTCTCCCGAGGGGGTTTCCTTGCGGGCGCTCACCTGTGTCATACACTCGGCGTCCATAGATGCGTCATTGGATTTGATTGACAGCGGCGGGAGCCAGTGGCTGTGCTGCTATCAACCTATCCAATCAATGCCTCCGTGGAGAAGAGGACGCTGGGGATGTGCCAAGCAGGTAAACTGGCACAGGTAAGTAAAACAGGGGGGGCTGGGGGGCGGTGATTGCCAGGTGTTTTTTCACCTTAATGAATAGGATGCATTAAGGTGAAAAAACACAAATCTTAACAACCCCTTTAATTACACCACTGGAACATATTCCCTGAATCTCATTTTTCTAGACAGATGAGAAATGTGCCAGCAATACAAAAAAAAAAACAAGAATGTTTAATATAAGCCAATGACAACTCTATGTGCTCTTGCAATAACACGAAATAACACGCACCTGTAGAATGATAGAATTGCAGTACATTTAAAGCCAAATAATCAAAGTGTAGTTCTAGTTTAAAAACAGTATGAAAATAAGTTATATTAGATTTTCATATACTTTGTCTAAAACTACTACAAATAGTAAAATGCTGTACAAAAATAAATCATGTCTTTCTAAAGTAAACATGAGGCAAATTCATGTTTGCATTAACAGTATCATTTTAAGTCTAAAAGGTATACCAGCCCAGGTTCAATGAAAACATGGAGCATGGTTTCAGTATCATTGCCATTTGATACACAGACTTTAGCGAAGATAAAGACAGCTGGAAGGTTTTCACGTTTGCCTAATGACAGGTAAGCAAAGAATGGGTCATTTTTCACCGATAAACAGTGATTTTTCTTAGGGTCAAAGGCTTCAAGAGGCAGTTAGCTCAGAGACATGATATGATTAATTAGCCATTTTGACATTTTTATTAGAATAGCTAATATACAGGAATAAGCAGAGACAGAATTCCACTTGCTTCACACAAAATAATAATTACTGCTGTTTTTAGTTTGTAAGGCACCATTTCATAGTTATACACAATGAACAAGCAAACCACCAAAGATTAACGCATATGTAAACCCAAGCACAAACTGATATATAGCACAGCTTGGGCACCATACTTATCAGAGGTACCTTAACGTGGCAGTGTGGCTTCCACAAGTATAAATGTTTGCAACTAAAACCTTTTTTTTTAAACTGAGGAGTTAAGTGATTGCAAAGGCTCTTTTTTTTTTTAAATAACAAACATGTTATACTTACCTCCTATGTGCAGTTGGTTTTGCACAGAGCATCCTGATCCTCCTCTCCTCAGGTCCCTATTTGCTGCTCCTAGCCCCTTCCTCGTTTGAGTGCCCCTTAGCCAGCAGCTCGCTACAGGGGGCACCCAAGCCGAGTCAGAGCTCTGTGTATCCATTCTGATACGGACCCCGACCTGCCCCCCCCCCCCATCTCTCCCCTGATTGGCTGAGTGACTGTGATTGATGGCACCACTGCTCTGTTTTAGCCAAACAGGAGAAGTGTTCTGGATTGCTGAGGGGATTGTGGACATCGCTGGAAAGAGATGGGGATCAGGTAGGTAATTAGGGGGGTGCTGAGGGAACTGCTGCACACAGAATGTTTTTAATCTTAATGCATTAAGATAAAAAATCTTTTACCTTTACAACTTATTAAACTGTGCTGACAGCATTGTTTTTTATCTTCAGATTTTATTTTATTTATTTTCACCTGGTAAACCTTTCAGCAACATATTTCATGTTCTAGGGTGTCTAGGGTTTTTCTTTTCTTGTAGATCTTTATTCTGATATGGCAAAACACTATTATTATGTGTATTCTACAATCACTCTTTATGGGCTACTCAAAAAAAAAATGATTGCAAGGGTAGAGGGGGGTTAGAGGAGGAAATTAAACTAATTCTGCAGCACAAGGGACACATCACATTGACATTAAGCAATGTACTAAAGCCTAGTACACAATACTAGCTTTTTTTCATTCAACCCAGCAGGTCTGAAAAAAAAAAAAAAAACACCTGACTGCTCAGGAGGAGCCGCTATGCTAACTATGCGACATTAATACAGCGATCTTCCCTGCTGTGCTATTGTGTTCTGACAGGGGGATGCCCTCTGGGGTACCGATCAGGAGACCTCTTTCGGTTATGCCCCTTCGGCAGTCTTTGCATAACTGTTTTAATTGCATCCTACAGGGTGAAGTCACTCTACAACAAGTTTAACAAGGTACCTCACTGCACTCATACCGCTAAGATGTTACACAAGGGCTTTTAAAAGTTATTATATTGGGCAACATAATGTACAGCACAGAAAGTAAGGCAGCAAACATATTTCTGCCACTCACATCACCATAGACAGGTTGTGACACAATCTTATAACAAAAGCACCACAACTAAAATGGAGACCTTTCAAATATAGATACAAGTGACCATTCTCATACAGTAAAGTCCCCTTGCATGACTGATGTAAGACACAGACTGAAGCCAGTTTAGGAGTAAAAGTCAAAGGAAAACAACTTGTTATCAAGTGTATGTGAATGTCACAAAGTAGCCTCTAAATAAGGTGAAGCTGTGCTCATTGCAGCAATTCAATCACGTGCAAGCAATTTTGCTTGCTTTATCTTGCGTATTCACCATCAACACAGCTTTACCTTATGAACTATGTTAGAAAAAACATCCATCTTGCAAAGAAACCATGCTCTACCCCTTTAGTAAATCAACATTTTTTTTATTTGTCTAACACCAAGTCATCTTTTCCATTAAAACCCCCAACTGGGTTACATTATTTCTATATGGCAAAGATTTATAACAGTAGCTAAGTGTTAGCGACATAGGATTCTATACTAAAGTTTCCATGCTTGGATTCTTTAGGCCCCCTTCACTTTTAGGCACTAATCATGTGACTGTTCTATAACAAACACGGTAATGCAGCGTACACACGGTCGTTTTTTGTGATGAAAAAAACAAAATTTTTAAAAACGTCATTTAACCGTGTGTGGGGAAAACGTTGTTTTATGTCTTCTGAAAAACAACCCAAAAAAAATTCGAACATGCTTCAATTTTTTATGTCGTTTTTCAAAACGTCGTTTTTTGTGTCATTTAAAATGATAGTGTGTGGGTAAAACGACGTTTAAAACAACTTTTTTAAACCCGCGCATGCTCAGAAGCAAGTTATGATGTGAGCTTGAATGGAACAGAGTGCCGTCGTACGTGATGAACGTAACCGCGCTTTGCTAGAGCATTTTGAAAAAACGATGGTGTGTAGGCAACGTCGTTTTTTTAAAATGAAGTTTGAAAAACGCTGCTTTATTTCATCACAAAAAATTACCGTGTGTACGCGGCATAAGAAAGCCATGATAGGATTTTCACATTGCTTCTAAAACATTGGACCAGGTATGGCTATCCTGATAACTTTACTTATAAATTGGTTGTGACTAGTGGAAGTGGAAATAAAGTCCAAAATACTTACCTCTTCTGCAATGGTCTGACAGCTGCAAAATCCCTCAGGCCCTGTACACACGATCGGACAAAACCGATGAAAACGGACTGAAGTTCAGTTTCATCGGTCCAAACCGACCGTGTGTGGGCCCCATCGGTTCGTTATCCTTCCGTAGAAAAATTTACAACTTGCTTTAAAATTGAACCGATGGACGCCTAAACGATCGGTCAAAACCGACGGTTAGTACGCAAAAGCATCGGTTCAAAACCCGCGCATGCTCAGAATCAAGTCGACACATGCTTGGAAGCATTGAACTTAATTTTTCTTAGCACGTCGTTGTGTTTTACGTCACCGCGTTGGACTTGATTGTTTTTTTAACTAATGGTGTGTAGGCACATCAGACCATCAGTCAGCTTCATCGGTTAACTGATGACCGTTCTCATCGGATGGACCGACCATGTGTACGCGGCCTCACCGGTACCAGCATCTTCTCCCCAGCTTCTTTTAGGTGCCGGTCTTTGGCCATCTTGATTGGCTGGTGCAGGATGATATCACTCCTGTGCATGTGCAGGAGTGCAGTCAACTGTGCTCACAATGGGCTTCAACAATGTAGCCACAATTCTTCCATTTGTGTGAATTATTTACCTTGATTGAAGTTGAAGTTCTGCTTTAATTTTTACCACATTTAGAGTCGGTTCACACTAGGGCGACACGACTTCCAGCGCGACTTTCAGAGGCGACTCTGACACGACTTGAGCATGAACCACAGGGCGATCTGGGGCGATTTACAACACAACTTGAAGTCGTCTCCAGGACAGGAGACTTTCCAGTGGCCAATCAAACAACAATCAGCTCTAAGGGAGGGAGGGGGAGGGAGAGGTTTGCCTGAGAAATGTATGTTATCTTCCTGGAAAGTCGCTTCAGTTAAGAAAGTGATCAGACTTGGATCAGACTTGGATCAGACTTCCATTGAAATCAATGGGTACAAATCGCCTACAAGTCGGATTGAAGTAGTACAGGAACTTCTTTTGAAGTCGGAGCGACTCGAGTCGTGTGTATTAAAACCGCTCCCATTCACTTGCATTGTTTTTCTCGACAGAGCGACTTGGGACGACTTGAGGCGACTTCAAGTCGGATCCCAAGTCGCCCCAGTGTGAACCGGCTCTGAGTGTAATTTCTTTTCCCCTGTGTATTGATATTGAAAATGTGTAAGTGAGTGTGGGTGAGTGTAGCGACAATGTTGTCCTGATTTAAATATGGAAGTGGTGGTAATATTTGATCTGAATATTTTAATTGCATAGCTTTTTTTTTTAAATAAAGTAATATTTTACATTTATAATTAAATCCGTGTGAGTCTTCTGCAGACATACTGTAAATGACTCTTTTCACTACTTGTTTTGGTTTATTAGCATCTGGGGAGGAAGGCAGACATTGACCTCTATTGCTTGCAATAAATAAGGCCCTATTGATCTGACACAATATGCATTATATGCTATGAATTCAGAGCATTCCAATTACTACATAGTGATACAACCATTGTAAGTGTATTTGCATCATTGAGCCACATTCATGAAATGCAGACCACACTGCCTGAAACATCTCAGAAGCTTGTAGCCCAGTCAGCAAAAGGTTTAATTATCCATGGTGGTGGACAATAATAAATATGGATATACGGTATGCATGTCCATATGGAACAGACTGCAAAATAATTGGTATTATAGAATTAACCCCCCACCCTCTAGTACTAATACAAAACTTGTATAAACTGAACTTCCACCCCACCCATTTGTTATTCAAGTAAATAACTATAATGCATATACAGTAATTATTGCATATGCATAGAATTATTGAAAGAGTGGTCTAAACTATTATTTCCCCGCAGGCAGTTTGCCTGGGTATGAAAAATAAGAAGCATCTGCACACAAAGGCCAGTAACACCTAATTTATATTGGTTTGGTAAATATACTTTAGCAATAACCAGCTAAAATACAGCTATAACCAGGGCTGTGTGGTGCACACTTCCTGTGTTATCTAGTTCTTATAATGAGCTACAGCACAAACTGCCCCTGTGTTGTACAGCTGGGGGAGGGGGGTGAGTTCAGTAAATGAACAAAAGACAACTGGCAGGACTGACACCATTTCTTGCAATTTCAGCCCAAAAAAAAGTGTTATTGCCCATTGCAGGAAATTAGGAGCTGGGTGCATTTCTGGCATGGGCATGGACATTTTTTCTCTACTTGCAGGGTCTCCGAAGGACAAAAAACACCAGAAATGTGCTTGTATTGCAGAGTTGTGCAATACAAGTTTTTTTTTAATGTTGCCCTGACATAGCTTTAAAGTGATACTAAAGACTTATTTTTGGTTTAAAAATAACAAACATGTCATACTTACCTGCTTTGTGTAGTGGTTTTGATTTTGCGTGAGGAGCCCAGATCCTCCTCTTCTTGTGTGCCCCACTGGCATTCCTGGCCCCTCCCTCTGCCCGCCCCATCTCATATCTCATTGGCTCACTGACTTTGATTGACAGCAGCAGGAGCCAATAGTGCCTGCTGCTGTCTCTCGTTCAATCAGGAGGGAGAGTCTCCGTGGCTCTCGTGCAACATCGCTAGATCGAGCTAGGGCTCAGGCAAGCATTGGGGGGCTGAGGGGGAAGCTGCACAGGAGAGACTTTGAGGGGGAAGCTTGCATGAGAGACTTTGTGGCTCTCGTGCAACATCGCTAGATCGAGCTAGGGCTCAGGTAAGCATTAGGGGCCTGAGGGGGAAGCTGCACACAGAAGGTTTTTTATTCTAATGCATAGAATGCATTAGGATAAAAGACCTTCTGATTTTAGAACCACTTTAAGTATTATGTTTTTGCCAGACAAAAATGTTATAAAACATAGCAGTCTGACACTTAAATAGATATAGAGATTTATAGATATCAGATATATTTTATCTGTACTTAGTGGTAAAATATACAATACAACAGAGGAAGTCGAAAACTCGTCATATTTTAGTGTTAAAGTGATTGTAAAATTATTACTTTTTAAAACATGTTTGTTATAAAAAAGAAAGAAAAAACCTACTCTGTGCAGTGGATTTGTGCAGGGCAGACAGGATCCTCCTCTTCTCGGGTCCCTCTTTGCTGCTCCTGGCCCCTCCCTCCTGTCGAGTCCCCCCACAGCAAGCAACTTGCTATGGGGTCACCCGAGTTGAGCTGCAGCCCTGTGTGTCCATTCAGACACAGAGCTGCAGTTTGGCCCGGGCCCTCTCTCTAATGATTGGCTAACTGACTTTGATTGACAGCAGTGGGAGCCAATGGCACCGCTGATGTGTTTCAGCCAGTTAGGAGGGAGGATCTCGGAAGGCCGAGGGACTCGTGGACATCGCTGGTCATAGATGGGGCTTAGGTATGTATTAGGGGCACTGTGGGGGACTTCTGCACACAGAAGACTTTTTATCTTAATGCACAGAATGCATTAAGCTAAAAAAAACCTTCTGCCTTTACAACCACTTTAATCATAGAAAGAGAAAAACATGTTTGTATGTGTGCCAAGTTCCACTCAGTAGTACAGAGTTCAAAAGTAACTGAAAACTGATGGCAATAATATAAATAATATGTGTAATAAAACATATATTGTGTCAAGCATCATATGCCCTACATATTTACTGGCGAAATCTATATTCTTCAGCGTTTGCTAGCCAAGCAGATTTTATGTTATGAACATTTCAGAGGACAAAGCTTCAGCAGGTTTTTTTTTCACTTCTTTTAAACGTTCATTGTTCTTAGGTTACACATTTTATTGCATTACTTACAGGTGCAACTTAAGAGAGCGTACAATGTTTTAAATAGAGTTACTTCAATCATCACACTTATTCCCAGGATAGCTAATGATGGAGAAAGATATGAGATTTGTAACATGCAATGAGCCAAGGCAGAGCTGCCTATTTAATTGAAGTCAGCTGGAACAAGTCATTACTGCCATTAATGTCAGGGTTTCTCTAGTGGGTATACATTTCCCAGTGTACATATTAAGATTACCACAAACCCACACTTCTTTCCAATTTCTAAGGTTAATTCCTTAGGGGTTTAGCACTCAATCTACTACAATAAAAAAAATCTTCAATTGCATTCGCAGATTCAGATTTTCTTTTGTGGTGTGCGTTACGGCCGTACAAATGGTCGGCAGCATACACACTAATTGCAACAGACCTGCTCTCCCCACAAATCGGACTCCAAGGCCAGAAACTTTTTATGGTGTCCACAATCATAAAACAAGATAAGAACTTAAGTATGTGCCTGAATTTATTTCAATTAGAGTTAGCACTTGAAACGACTATTACGATTCACAAACACCAGACGTGACCAGTCATTCCGCTAAAGAGGTTGGAAATGTCACTTTTTTATTTTAATCATGTTACTGATTAATAGTTTTTTTCACTCCTGACTCTTGGAGACTAAATGGATGGATCTAATGTCACTTTGTGGCTGAGTGTAAGCTGATATATAGCAGTAAGCAGTAAAAAAGGTTTCACTAGTAACAAGCCAATGAGATGAATAATTACTTTCAGCACTGCAAGATGTTTTCTGATGCTTTGTTAATTACAAAAAAAAAAAAAATAAAGGAAAAAAAAAACAAGAAAATGTCTCTACAGCAATAGCAGCACCTGTTAAATCTTATACTGAGATGCACTTCATCTTGTCTAATTCATTTTCAGCCCATTGGCTTAGTGGATGGACTGCAGGGTTTTCCAGAACTCCATATATAATAACTTTATAAAGCTAACCTGATTGATGTGTCTCCACGGACAACCTAATTTGATATACAATGTTCTCAATGATTTTTTGTGACATAAAGGAGTTATTAAAACCTTAAAATAATGACTAATTCCTTATTTGGTGAAGGCAGATTAGACCTAATCAGGCTGGTGATAAACTGCAGACTCAATTACAGAAGGAAGATAAGTGCCTCCGGTAGAAACGAATACATGTCATAACCTATAGAAGGTAATTTACTAGCTGGAGTTCAGCTAAATGTGCACAGTTCATTTGTCATGTATAACAAATGGTCAACTAAAGAACTCCAAGGGAGCTCCTAGCAATATATACAGGTATATGAGAACAATATAACAAAAACATGTCAAAAATTGGATGTGGTCCTTTTTTCAAAAGCAAAGCACTACCGTGGTGCACTGCAACAAACAGGCACCATTCAAGTGTATGAAGTGTTGCCACCTGGTATAAAAAGTTCCATAGTAATAACTACATGACTAAAATACATAAAAAATATATATAGTATGGCATTTTTCCAGAAAGGACGGGTTCATTGTTTGGCAAAGGTGAGAAAACTACCCGTGTCAGTTTTTTTTAATTCTTAGCAAAGCAGGAAAGGCTTTGGACCCGAGCTTCTGATGCTCCATAGGTTCTCATTTCATAGAGTTCCCCACTCTTGTGTCTCATAATCACTATGGAACAAACATGCAGATCTTTGTATCCTTCTTTGAATCCAGGTAAAAAAGTAACAGAATAATAATAAGTAGGGACAACAGTTCAGGATAGATAACAAAGGGGTTCAAAAATGTTTCTGAAAAGGAAGAAGAAGAAGAAGAATGGTGCCATACTTCTGTCTCAGAGATAAGCACAGGTATTACGCTTAAGCCTTGTACACACTATGAGGTTTTTTTTTTCGTTCAACCCAGAGTCTTTTTTTCGTTCAACCCAGCAGGTTAAAAAAAACTGTCAGGTCCAGTCGGAGCTAGTGTACTAAGGATCCAAAATTAGTACAGTGATCACCCCTGCTGAGCTGTTGTGTTCTGACAGGGGGACGGCCAGTCAGAACACAACATTGGCTGAAAGCGTTGATCGGGAAATGGTTGGCTGCTGTTTTTTTGGCTGGCTTCTGTGGGACCAGCTGACATACACATAGGGCGAATGTCAGCCAATTTTTATTGATCCGGCCGATATTGCCTGGCATTCAGCTTTGTGTATGGGGCTTTAGTGGAGAACCTACTAGAGATCATTTTATAGCTATGGTGCAAAAAGAAGACTGGTACATGTAGGTTCTGTTGCATCTCTAGCCAGCCAATTTTTTAAAAAGTTCAGTTTTAATTACCCCAACTGAAAATAATGAATAATTATAACAAAGTGTATGCCCACAAATTGTAATTTGTTTTAGAAGAATACACTGTAAAATTCCAAAAGATGATATCAAGAAAATTGTATCTTAATATTTGGTTGTAAATTAAAGGAGTCAATCTGACACTAAAGTTTTTTTATGCTAAGACAGAGTTAAAAATAAGTTTCAAAGAAAGGTGGACTTAGCCTTGAAAAACAGCAGTGTAATAGTAAGGTTCTGGAAGTATTTAGGTTTAAGAAGGGGTAGAGGGACTGGAGGATTAAGGTAAGGCCGCAAGGATTAGTTTATAGCTCTGCATACACCAGAAAACATACCACACATATGCGTATGGGCAATTGTCAGCCAGACATTTGACACAGATCCAGATACTGTATCTGTTCAACAGAAGCAGCCCAAAAACATAAGATACACGGCCAAAGACCAGCCTATTTGTCCATAGACACGGGACAATTGCTGGCAAATTAGGTAAATATATGATGATGATCACCCAATCTGAAGGATGGCCATGAAAAAGAGTATTGACAATCATTCTTGGCTAATCATTACTTGGGGAACAGGAGACTGCGCAATTGATTTTTTCAAGTTTTTACAATTTCCTCAAAATAATAATTACACTGAAGTGTCCCTGGATGATCCAAATGTTAATGGATGATCTTTAAAAAAAACTATTGTTCAGCAGTCTGATCCTGATTTTCAGAAGCAGCCTGATAAATTAATTAGAAGAAAGCAGACAACAATAAGGCCCAGCCATTAGGACTCACTCTTCATTTTTATGTCAGGAACCTACTAGGAGCTTAGCAACTGTCTGTAAACCAAGGGAAAATAAAATTGAGCCAAGATAATGAAAGCATTTAACAGATGAAACTAATGCTAAAAACTATAATTTATCAAACATACCTAATATGTTAGCTCTTTAGTACAGAGCTTTCCTAGTTTAGAATATGATAAAAGTAAAAATTCACTTTAATTTTAATGTAACAATTTCACCAATGTTTGCGAAAGAATGTAGCTGTTATATAATTTATTCAGTTCTCCTTAGATATCTAGCAAAAAAGTAGAGTAATCACGTCTGTCAAAATCATCTCTAAGGATTTTAGATGCTTCCTTTTCAAGTACAAGTAGAGAATGACTCAAGGGAGAAGGATTTGCTTTCTATCAGCTGAAATCTGTGTGTGGGAGTGTGAGCGTTTTAGCTGCCAACTTATCTTTCATAAGAATGCTATTGCTTACCCTTACACTTGGCAATCGCATGAAAATTGATACGATGTTATTTTTTTTTTTTTCATCAATTGGACATGGCAAATCATACCTACTGGCAATGTACAGGATATGATAGTAAAAGCTAAAAACACTGATCCAATTGAGGAAAAAATACAAAAAGTGTGAGATAAAGAACGGCTTAGCAGCAGTCAGGCTGCTGTTAGAAACGTACCCACCCGAAGGCCAGCATGGGCGCAGCTGAGTGTAGGAGGTATGCAATCATTTATTGTTTTATGCATTTACAACCATTGTGTTTTATAAATAAAAGCAGCCGCCCAAAACACTTTAAAACACTTGGTAAAACAAAGATTAAATAATGTACACATTCGAAGTATATGAATAGGCTAATGATTATAGGATGCATAGCAATTCAGATACCCAGCAGTGCTAAGAAATATAGTTTCAGGAACAAAACTAACATTTCTTAAAGAGGAGGTTCACACAAAAAGTAAACTTCCGCTTTTTGGACCCCCCCCCCCGGTGTCACATTTGGCACCTTTCAGGGGGTGCAGATACCTGTCTGAGACAGGTATTTTCACCACTTCTGGGTTCTGACTCTCGCGGGAGTCTAGGCTCGTGACGTCACCCCCCCTGCTGTCTTCTGAGAAACACTGTTCCCAGGAGAGAGCAGGGACCAGTGACTGCGTGCCGCGATCCTCGCGCATGCGCAGTAGGGAATCGGGCATTAAAGCAGCAAGGCTTCACTTCCTGATTCCCTTACCGAGGATGACGGCGGAAGCAGCCGAGGACCGAGCGATTGCTCAGCCTCGTCTGCTGACATCGAGGGCGCTCTGGACAGGTACGTGTGCAGTATTTGTAGCTGCTGGCTTTTTTTTTTTTTTTAAACGGGTGGACCTCTGCTTTAATAAAAAAAAACAAAATACAATTTTAAAGCCTTTGCACACTGCAGCTCAAAAAAAAAAGAAAAAAGCATGCAATAAGAAAACAAATGCATGTATCGCATCTAATGAATGTTAAGCTACATAATATTCATTATTTTTCTGATTGCTTACATTACATATTGTATTTTAGCCTGAATGTTTTATTTGAATAATCTAAATACATTCCAGGTGCATTAAAACTAAAGGTGTTCAAAGTTTTTCTGTTTGTTTTCTTTGGAAAGCAGCCATAGAATGCGTATAAATGCCTGTCCCCTGCCAACATGCTGTACAGAAGTGGTCTCTCTGCAGAGGTCCAACATGCACCTAGCTGAGTCAGAGCTGGAGCTCTCCAATCAGCTGGAATGAATGTGCTTTATTGATTGTGGGGGGTGAAGCAGACCTCTTAAAAGAGAGTATTTTGCCATGCTTTGTTTCAGAAAAATAAATTTGGTGCAGTTTTATATGGGACAAATATAGAACAAAATCTATTTTTTTTTTACTATTTTGTCCATATATTGCATAGAAAATAGAATATTTTTTACAAGACAATATTTCCAAAGAAATCTTACTGGAGTTGAGCTTCAAGTCATTTTATGTGATCTAGTACCTTTGAACAGTCATTAGGCTGATAACTCTTTTTTCCATAATTCACTAGCTTGTGCTACATACACAGTGATTTTTCTGAATGACAATTAAGGCTCATAATAAAATTTAAAGGGGACCAAACTATGACCTAACAATTCATAGATATATTTCTGCTTATTACATTGTAGTAAAAATAAAAAAGGGCTGCAACAGCATCTCAAATATGCCAAACAAGTTTCAATATACAGTAAAACCTGAGAAGTGGTCAGTAGACCTTTAGTTTTACTTGTAGGCATACCCTACTATAATTTTAATAATCTACATATGACAAATTGCTTCAAAGATACAATCTTTTGGCTGAAGAGCTATTACTCAATCAAGAAACATATGAAAATTATAATAATATTGAAACATATGTCAGACAAAGATAAACCAAATTTACCACCAGCATAAAACTATTTCCAATCAGTTCTAAACAAGATGTTATTTATTTTCCAAAAATTTTAACATGGGTTTAAACTGTCTCTACAATACACATACATGTTTTGCAGCTGTATTATAAACTGAATCTGTACTGGCAATGGCAATGACTGCAATGAAAACTTGAACCCCAAAACAGCCACTTTTCTGGAAAAGGTCAGACTGAATGCAAGCCTCCACCACTAGTTATGCCTACTTTCAGTTTGCTTCCTCGCTTTTCTTTATGCCCCAGAGTGAAACCCTGCTTAAAGCCTTGTACACACGGCCTAAATATAAGGCATTATCAGCTCGTTCAATAGAAAGCTGCTGTATGACTTCTGTCAAAGGGGCATGATCAAAAAAAGTCTGCCGATCGGAATCCGATCAGCGCTCTCAGCCAATGGATGAGAGCATTTACTGGTGTGTTCTTGGGGGCTGTCCCTCTGTCAGAACACAATAGTTCAGCAGGGAGATTGCTGTACTAACATTGGATTGTTAGTGCAAGATCTCTTCCCAAACTCTTTAGTTATTTTTCATTCAGCCCACTGTGTTGAACAAAGAAAAAACTGATAGTGTGTTCCAGGCTTAACACTGACATACATTGGGCTGAGACCTCTATTCTTGCCCCTTTGGAATAACCTGGGTTGGTAGCCAACAAGCACCAGAACTGTCACATCAAAAGAGCTGGAGTGAGTCACATGTTCTCCCATGCCCGAAAGTACTTGGTAAGACACTTACCAGGCAGCAGAGTGGACATGTATCCTTGTTTAGGTAATTGTATATTTAACAGTAGAACATAAAGAAAAAAATTATATCATTTTCTAACGGTAGGCAGGCCCTGCCAATACATACCATCCGTTTATGGAAATGTCTCCCCTACATAACCAGGGAGTTTCAAACTCAACTAATGTTAAATGTCCCCAACATCATCCCACAATACAATGATTTAGAAGTGAGATACAAGGGGTGTGCTGAGCTCCAACCTAAAACCAAAGATTTTTATACGGCACATGGATTGGAAGCACTTGGGACTTATCACATATTGACTATAGGGTTGATTTACTAAAACTGGAGGGTGCAAAATGTGGTGCAGCTGTGTATGGTAGCCAATCAGCTTCTAACTTCAGCTTGTTCAATTAAGTTTTGACAGAAAAAAACTGTAAGCCGATTGGTTTCGGAGCAGAACTGTATCACATTTTGCACTCTCCAGTTTTAGTAAATCATCCCCTAAGTGTACAGGTACATATGTGTATAGGTATCTGCTATTAGTAGGTTATTCCAGATGGTTATCTATTCATATTACATATGGACTAGATACCTTTATTACTAGGCTTAACATTTCCATGTAGAATTATTAGACCTACTCACCACAGTGATTGATACAAAGCAAAATTTAAATTGCTACTTACATGGTCAAGGAGTAATTTTTGATTTGTTATGAATCAACAGCATCCAGACAGGTATTATGAATGGTATTATACTATAACATACATTTCTATTTCTATTTTAACTTCTTTTTTTTAACTATACCTACGGTGTGAGGATAAAAAAATTGGGGCAATCTCTATTGTACTCTGTTGATGCAGTGATCTTCAAACTATGGCCCTCCAGCTGTTGCAGAACTACACATCCCATGAGGCATTGTAAAACTTTGACATTCACAGATGTGATTAGGCATGATGGGAATTGTAGTTCCTGAATAACTATAGGGGCATAGTTTGAAGACTGGTATACAGAAGCTCTCTCTGAATAATGAAGCATACAAAGTGCTTAAAGAAGAATTCCAAGAATGAGTCAGAGAACACTTTTCATTCATTGAGAAAATGCAAAGCAGTCTCTGAATGAACCCAATAGTATACAATGTAAAACATGCTACAGTTAGTGCTGCTAACCAACTCCCAACTCCCATCACATTCTGGGCACAATTGAGACTGCTTCTAGTAAGTAAACTATGGACTTTGAGATATGTGTACACATGCAAGATTACATGTGTGAGACTTATGCCGCGTACACACGATCAGTCCATCCGATGAGAACGGACTGATGGACCGTTTTCATCGGTTAACCGATGAAGCTGACTGATGGTCCGTCATGCCTACACACCATCAGTTAAAAAAACCATTGTGTCAGAACGCGGTGACGTAAAACACAACGACGTGCTGAAAAAAGTTCAATGCTTCCAAGCATGTGTCGACTTGATTCTGAGCATGCGTGGATATTTAACCGATGGTTGTGCCTACTAACGATCGTTTTTTTCCCATCGGTTAGGCATCCATCGGTTAAATTTAAAGCAAGTTGGCTTTTTTTTAACCGATGGTTAAATAACCTATGGGGCCCACACACCATCATTTTTGACTGATGAAAACGGTCCATCAGACCGTTGTCCTCTGTTTAACCTATCGTGTGTACGAGGCCCTAGATACAGGTGCACTATCATTTTTGTGCCTAAAATTCATGGCACCCATGCCTAGTGGGCAAATTTCTGTTTTCAGAAAGCAGTAGGCAGCTGCTCGGCACATGACCCAAAGGCTAGTGGAGATCACTGGATTAACTGTGTCTACTACAGTGATTTTCAGATTTTAGAGGGATTCCACGAGTGTGGTATATAAGTAAGCTACATTGGTCCAAGATGGACCAATGTAACTATGTAAAAAATACCATACATGGAATTCTCCTATAAGGACTTGTAGTGGTTTAAGGCCCCATGCACACGATAAGCAATTACAAACACCTCTAAACTCACGTTTTCAAAGGCTAAAACCGGCGTTTAAAACGCCCGTTTTTGTCGCGAATTGTGCAGCGTTTTGCCGCGATTAGCTGCGTTTTACCGCGTTTGCGGCTGTCAGCGCTTATCTCAAAGACATTGTAGACCTTCCCAAAGTTTAAAACGCAAAAATAAAACGCTTCTGAATCCAAAATTTTGCGGCTGAAAAAACGGACATAAACCCAACTGCTTTAAAACGCCAAAAAAAGTGATTGTGTGCATGGACACATAGTATAACATTAAATGTGTTCAGGGGCAGTTGAAAAAAATGCCCAAATGCCTCTGAGTTCAAGTTTAGCAGCGTCTCGTGTGCATGGGGCCTAGATGTTCCTGAAGGTACATGTTCTGTACACATTCCTATAGAAAAGATAATCAGCAATCTGTAAGATACCATAGATCTGATTTATGTGTGTATCCTTGATCTTATCAACTAAAGACTTTTTATTTAGTGTTTATAACATAGCTCCTAAGTACCATTGTAATACAATATGAGATGTAATGTGTTTCATTTCTAAATTGCCTAGAGAAACACTGCATCCATTTATCATAATCAATTTCTATTTGTGGTGGGAATCTTCACATACATTGGATTTTATCAGGAATAATGACTAGTAATAATGGTCTGGTGTGGCTGTCTACACTTGGGTGGAAATGGCAAACGAAGAACTCTAATTTCTTTTATTGCATTATAGCTGCCTCATTGTGCACTTCAGTTAAGGACATTTGATTCCTTTTCTTCGGCTGGAGCATTATTGCATTCTCTAACCATATCCTTTACCTTTATATCCTGAACAATAAAATGTGGGTTAAGGGAACTAAATTCACAAATGACTTCTACATTGCAAATGATCTGCACATTTTATACCGTTCATAATAATATAACAAGCAATGAAAAGTAATCTTACCCCAAGCAATCATAATGGATCACATATCAAGCTGCAGCTTTGAACAAAGAATTTATTTGGAGAAATGTAAGAGCTTGTGAGCTTAAGCAAAAGTCTGTACTATTCGCATGCAAATACATAATAAGAGATCCTTAAACTTTCTTTCTTAAAGGTGATAAGAATCTTATGCAGATGAGCTGAAAATCCAGACAGCCATGGGATTTTAGGTGTTGGCCCCGCAGAGAACAACGCTTGGGGCAGCCAAGACAAGCATAAATTAAATTTCTGAATTTATGTAACAATTGTTTTTTTCAGGATTCACAAAACTAGTTCTTACGGCAAAAACATACTGTACTGTTGATAATTATGTACATACTTGCCTTAAATTTAATAAAATTCACAAGAAGAGAAAGCAGTGATTGTGATATTGTGTCGTATTTGGATTAGTGCATTTGCAATAAGAAAAGTTTTGGCAGGGATGAATGGAGGGGAGGCAGAAGAGGGCTGTGATACTAGACGCAGTCGGTGCCGCATATCACAGCTGGAAACAATAGCGCCTGCAACAGGTTTATCAACCTGCATTGTTCCCCCAAAGAGAACCAGTCTACAGGCATCATAACCATAGAATTGTAGCCTATTCCATCGACAAAACCCGACTGTATGAGTGGATACCATCTAAATTGTATAAAATGCTTAATCTTTAGCTCAAAAAAAGATAGCCAACAAATTCAACAGGCCTGTGCATGCAGAGTCAGCTTATAGCATTTACTAAACACTTCTACAACCCTAGGAAGTCGGCAGCAGGTCATGTTTTGTGTACATTTTGAGCATGATCATTATCCTGATTGAGGAAGGGTCACAACTTCACAAGAGACTTTTCAAGCGTAGGCATAGCCAAAACTTTTCTTCTACTTTTAGAGAGTAGGAAATAGTTTAGAACCCCCTGTTAGACCCCGTACACACGAGGAGACATGTCCGATGAAAACGATCCGCGGACCGTTTTCATCGGACATGTCTTCTGGGAGCTTTTGGTCTGATGTGTGTACACACCATCAGACCAAAATCCCTGCGGACAGAGAACGCGGTGATGTAGAAGACACCGACGTTCTCAAACACGGAAGTGCAATGCTTCCACGCATGCGTCAAATCAATTTGACGCATGCGCGGGATTTCGGGACGCTGGTTACACGTCATAACCAGCGGACATGTCCGATTAGGTGTACTAACCATCGGAAATGTCCGACGGACATGTTTCCAGTGGACAAGTTTCTTAGCTTGCTAAGAAACTTTTGTTCGCTGGAAACCTGTCCGCTAGGCCATACACACGGTCGGACATGTCCGCGGAAACTGGTCCGCGGACCAGTTTCAGCGGACATGTTCGACAGTGTGTACGCGACCTTAGTTTCTTTTTTGCAACCTGTGTCCCATTAGCGCAATTTTCACTACCTGTCCCAGAGATTCAACAAGAAGTGAGAGGAAATCTCTACAAAGGGAGGGGGGCTCCCTTATTAGACAGTTGTCACTGGAACAAGTGTCCCCATGGAAGGATTTAAGGTGACCAAAATGTCCACTATTGATTATTGTGTTCAGACAGACGCAGCACCTGTGACTTCCTGACCCAATAAGCATTTTAGATGCACTCACTATTCAGATGACAATCCTCCACGTGGCTCAACTGATTTAAAAAAAATACTTTTGGCAAGCTGGGTGGTTCTTGCATGCCCACCCAAGGCTCAGATTTAGGCCAATAAAGCTGCATTTCAAGTCCTCCATGGTCAGCTTTACTCTCACCTATGACAACTATAACATTTTGGATTTACCATCCCATTCGTTTTCAAGGATAATGGTCACCAGGCTAAATAAACAGAGAGAAATTCCAAACAACAATAAAAAAAAAAAAACTTTGTTTAACAAGTTAAACCACCCACACAAAAAAAGGTTTGAGCTATATTTACATATTCAGTGCACTAGCAGTTGATCATGCTATATCCCATATACAATAGTGATAATCACTAGTCATTTATTTTGAACCTATAACAGTGGACAGCAACCCTGTCCTCAGGGCCCACTAACAGGCCAGGTTTTATGCATTACCTTGAGGAGATACATACTAGAATACTGCAATCACTGAGCAGCAAATGATATCATCTGTGATGTATTTCAGTTATCTTGAAAACCTGGCCTGTTAGTGGGCCCCCGAGGACAGGGTAGATGACCACTGCAATAACAGACTGCATAGAGCTTAAACCAGTATCAAGGCCTCACCTATTTGCCTAGTGATGTTAAACATCAAACTTGACAAAAGATTTAGATCTCCCACTAGCAGATGATATCATAATAACTATAATAAACAGTTTATTTTAATAGTCAACATAGCATTAGGCAAGTAATGATCCACATTGCAAATTATAAATGCACATTTGATACAATGGCCATTGAAAAAAAGCCATAGAGCTTTAAAAACGGAAAGCATATCTAAACCCAGAACAAAAATGTAATGTATTGTAGTTTACCAGTCCTTAGATATGGTAGCTGGATTTGTTTTCCTTTTTTTCCAGGGTTTTTACCCCTTGTTTTCACCTGGTGACCCTGCAAATAATACCTTTCACGTACTCCACTGTATCTGTGGAGGGGGCTATGGTTATTACCCATGAATTACAAGTTGCATAGCTCCCAACTGTCCCTGATTTCGAGGGACTGTCCCTGATTTGGAGCAATGTCCCTCTGTCCCTCTTTTGTCCCTCATTTTGGTCTGATCTATTTAGATGTATATAAAATGCACTTTGTATCTATCAAAACGTGTTTTCCAACGCTAAACCTTTCATCTGATTTCTAAATTGTTGCATTTTTAATTCCCAAAAGCCAACATAAATGGTAAAAAAGCACTTGTGGGTTTAACAAATCTTATTTTTTTGTACAATTCTCCTTTAAGGGGGCGTGACAAGGGGTGTGTCCTAAGCCTGCATACTTTTGCTGATAGCTGTCCCTCATTACCATCTCAAAAAGTTGGGAGGTATGCAGGTTGTTTTGGGGTTTAGTTATCCTTAAATGACTTGATATAGCTTTGATCACAGGGACATCATGTAATAGTAGAGACACCAGACATCTACTGTTATGTAGTGTGCTTTTATAACAGTTATCAGATTATCACAATGAAGAACAACAGGAGACATTTTTAAAACTATTTCCTGGACTGTTCTTAAATGGTGTTGGTGACCTCTTCACACCAAACACTTGTGTGTTCTCATTTACTAATGAAATGACCCTTTCCTTTGATTTATACCATGACTCATGCTTCCATTTCATAAAACTGCTTGAACGTGCTTGAACGGCTGACTTTTATAAAATAACTTGATACGAGACACTAAAACATTAGCCATATTAGAAGCAACAAGCAAAAAAAAAAAACCCCTAAATCATCATAAAATATATCATACACAAATACCAGAGTTGCCAGACTACCAGTCCAGACCTGTTTAAGGCTTCAGAGAAATACACACTTTATAGAGTCCAGTACTTAAGGTTGCTAGTTAACTGGATTACAACAGTAAATTCCCTACATGAGAAGTATGCTTTATGGTGGGTCAAAGAGCTTAGAGGTTTTCCCTAGAATACACTAATCTTTCCCTAAGCTTCCATATTGTAAAGAAGATACCTGGGTTATAAGCTGACAGTAAGACTAAACATTTCACATAGGAAATATATGCACGTATCTCCGCATAGCAAAGGTCATGTATGGGAATTCAAAGCTGAACTTTAACTACCGTATTTATCGGCGTATACCGCGCACTTTTTTGCCCTGAAAATCAGGGCAAAATCGTGGGTGCGCGATATACGCCGATACCCGCTTTCCCCCGCCGAGTTTGAATACTGCGCCGGCATATACCGAGCGCAGTACACTCGTGTATAGTCGGGCAGGTTCGGCTCCTCTCGCGCTCACATCCTGGACGTACAGGACGTGAGTGCGAGAGTAGCCGAGCCTGCCCGACTATACACAAGTGTACTGCGCTCGGTATATGCCGGAGCAGTATTCAAACTCTGCGCGGGGATCGAACGGGGAGGACGCAGCAGAAGGACGCCGGACCCGACGAAGAGGACACCCGAAGCCGCAGATGGACGCCAGACCCGACGAGGCCGCCGATGGACGCTGCACAAGACACCAAAACTGTAAGTACTAAAATCTTTTTTTACAGGAATGTCGGGTCCACTTTAGGGGTGTGTGCTATACGCCGGAGCGCGCAATACCCCGATAAATACGGTAGATGCCGACCAGGCGGCAGGTTGGCTCTCCTGCGCGAGAGCCCGTAGCTCTATGTCGGCTCTCGAAGCGGCCACTAGGGGCGCGTGCGCACCCCCCGCTCGCTCCTGACTCCCGCGCGCGTGCCCGGCGGTAGCGATCACCGCCGGGCACCCGCGATCGCTCTTTACACAGCGAGAACCGGGAGCTTTGTGTGTGTAAACACACAGCTCCCGGCCTGTCAGGGGAGAAATGCATAACTTTTGCGCAAACCAATCAATAAACGCTTATTGCGATTTTTTTTTTAATGAAAAATATGTAGAAGAATACGTATCGGCCTAAACTGAGGAAAAAAAACTTTTTTTATATATATTTTTGGGGGATATTTATTATGGTAAAAAGTAAAAAATATATTTTTTTCAAAATTGTCGCTCTATTTTTGTTTATAGCGCAAAAACGAAAAACCGCAGAGGTGATCAAATACCACCAAAAGAAAGTTCTATTTGTAGGAAAAAAAGGACGCCAATTTTGTTTGGGAGCCACGTCGCACGACCGCACAATTGTCCTTTAAAGCGACGCAGTTCCGAATCGCGAAAAGTGCTCTGGTCTTTGACCAGCAATATGGTCCATGTCTTAAGTGTTTAATATGCTTATATTTTGTCTTTGCTGGTTCCTTCTTTTTGCCCTAATGACATTTTTAGCTTTCTATTTTCACATTCCTTTTTTTAGACCTCATCTGTGTTTTACTATGCAGGGAAGTCAGTTCTTGGCTGATGAGAAGAGGTCAGAAAGTTGCTATACATAACTTTCTGAACACACAGGGGTTGATTTACGTAAGGCAAACAGACTGTGCACTTAGCAAAATGCCGTTGCACTCTGCAAGGGCAGTTGCTCCGGAACTTAAAGCGGAGTTCCACCCAAAAACGGAACTTCCGATTTTCGGATTCCTCCACATAAGGTGTCACATTCAGGGGGAAGTAGATACCTGTCTAATACAGGTATTTTGCTCCCACTTCCAGGCATAGATACCCGAGTCAACTGCGGGTATCTATGCCACTTCCGGCGTCTTCTCCGTCCCCCCCGCTGTCTTCTGGGAGACACACAGGTCCCGAAAGACATAATTCACTAGGCACACAACAAAGCAATTATGTAGAAAGGCGAATAATCACTCTAGATCTATTATGCTGTTTTATTAATTAACTCCAGGCACCACAAAAAAAAATACACTTGTGATGGGCTCCCCATACTGCAAGCTTTAAAAGCTCCTTGTATCTAGGGGTGCCTGAATAAGAAGAAATACTAAATATATTTTGCCCTCCAGCATTGGGACAAGTCCACTGTAGCTTCCTCCCCAAGCCACTCATGGCCGTGTTGCATCCTTACCACCACCAAGTACAATGCAGATTTAAAGGATTTATAAACCCAATATTTCATATTCCTGATACACTATATTGTCAAAAGTATTGGGATGCCTGACTTTATACACACATGAATGTTAATGGCATCCCAGTCTTAATCCATAGAGTTCAATATTGATTTGGCCCACATGGATGAGCGAGTTTGGGGTGGAGGAACTTGACACCCTTAACCCGATAGAACACCTTTAGGATGAATTGGAGCGAAGACTGCGAGCCAGGCCTTCTCGTCCACATCAGTTCCTAACCTCATAAGTACACTTCTGGAAGAATGATCAAACATTCCCATAGACACACTCCTAAACCTTGTGGACAACCTTCCCAGAAGAGCTAAAGCTGTTATAGCTGCAAAGGGCGGGCAAACTCAATATTTAGCCCTATGGACTAAGACTGGGATGCCATTAAAGTTCATGTGTGTCTTTTGAGCCATGTACTTGTATGAAAAAGTATTCAGACGTCTTTGTATGTCTTCCTTTGTGTGAACTCCCTGGTGTTCCTGCCAGTCCCTCTGCTTCCCTATTAAATCTGACTACGCAAACAGTTTGCTCTCCTCCAGTGATCAGACTTCTGCTCACAAACCCTGTGCACAGCCTATCAGTGGGAAGATCAGTGTGCTGATGTTTCTCCTCCTTCACCTCTCTGTGCAGGGGATAGGGTAAGTAATTATGTCTGTACCTCTACACCCTAAACCTCATGATCATTTAACCCTTGCAGTGGAGGGGCAGTTTCTTATGTTTCCTGGCGTTGACCTTAAAGTAACTGGTTTATTTAATACCACACTGCAAAACAAAAAAGTGTTCTAGTAACCCTTGGGTACCGAACAGAATTTAACATTAATAAGCCTGCCATTAAATAAACTCTGACCCTTTTTCTAAAGCGATATACCAGCGCTCTTTGCTTTGTCTCAGTACTAAAGCCATAAACCAGTAAAACAACCCATCCTCTAGAATTGTTATATGTAACGCAATGGGCAGTAAAAAAATAAAAATATGCAACAAAACGGGAGTGACCTGTTCATTAAGTACAAATTCACTCATAGACCGAATCTGGCAGCCGGTAATTGTTTATAGAAAATCTTTGCATGATGCCAAGGCATTTTTATTTAGTTGGTAATATAACTCCATCCTGCTACATTCAATTGGTTTCCAGGGCATTGGCAGTCTTCGTATAGGAAAAACTTACATAAGCCGTTGTCAGTCATTGAGCAAGTTCATAATTCTGGGGCTTGATCATAAGTCAGAATCCTACTGGGGAAATTGGCATTTTGTTACTGTTCTGTAGATACACCAGGAAGTGGGGAAATTTCCCTTTTGATATATTTATGTATTTATTTATTACAGGTATTTATTTTGCACCTCGCAGCACTAGGGTCAGGGCCGGACTTACCATTGGCCTTGACTGGGCTCAAGCCCAGGGGCCCCACCCAATAGGGGGCCCCCTTTAAAAAAAAAAAAAAAAAAATATATTTTTTTTTTTTTTTTTTTTTTAGGGGTCCGGAGGTCCCCAGGGGCCCGGAGGCCCCCAGGGCCCCGGACGGCAACCCCCCTTTTTTTTATTTATTTTTTGTAAAAAAATGTTTTTTTTTATATATTTTTTATTTTTATATATATAATATATATATATATTTTTTATTATTATTATTAAAGGGCCCAGGGGTCTCCAGGGCCCCCGGATGGCAACCCACCTTTTTTATTTTTTTATAAAAAAAATTACATTTTTTATATATATATATATATATTTTTTTTATTAAAGGGCTCAGAGGTCCCCAGAGCCCCATGTGGCAACCCCCCCTTTTTTTATTTTTTTTATAAATGTTTATTTTTTTATTTTTGTTTATTTTTTTATTTTTTATTAAAAGGCCCAGAGGTTCCCAGGGGCCCAGAGGTCCCCAGGGCCCCCGGGTTTGGCAACCTCCCTTTTTTTATGTATTTTTTATAAATGTTTTTTTTTTTATTATTAAAGGGCCCAGAGGTTTATTTTTTATTTTTATTAAAAGGCCCAGAGGTCCCCAGGGCCCCGGGTGGCTACATATATTTATATATATTTGTTTTCTTCTTTATTTCTTCTTTTTTTTGTAAAGGCCCCCCCGCTTCTCAATTTGCGGCAGCCCCCACGCTTCTCAATTTCAGGCGGCAGCACCCCCACCCCCCCTAGGTTCTCTGCTTCAGGGGGCCCATGCCTTAAGCTGTGCAAGGGGCCCCAAAATTCCTGATGGCGGCCCTGCGCATACCTCCCAACAAACACGGATTCTGTGGGACTTTCCCGCACAGACAGCTTCTTCCCGCATTCCTGCAAAAGGGATTTTCCCGCACTGCAAGAGGAGGCAGCACGGAAGCAGGAGGAACCGGAGTTACATAGTTACATAGTTAGTCAGGTTGAAAAAAGACACAAGTCCATCCAGTTCAACCACAAAAAACAAAATAAAAAAACACAGTAAAATCCTATACACCCAACTTCATACCCACAGTTGATCCAGAGGAAGGCAAAAAACCCCAGCGGAGCATGATCCAATTTGCTACAGCAGGGGAAAAAATTCCTTCCTGATCCCCCGAGAGGCAATCGGATTTACCCTGGATCAACTTTACCTACAAATCTTAGTACTCAGTTATATTCTGTACATTTAGGAAAGAATCCAGACCTTTCTTAAAGCAATCTACTGATCTGGCCAGAACCACCTCTGGAGGGAGTCTGTTCCACATTTTCACAGCTCTTACTGTGAAAAAACCTTTCCGTATTTGGAGGTGAAATCTCTTTTCCTCTAGACGTAAAGAGTGCCCCCTTGTCCTCAGTGATGACCGTAAAGTGAATAACTCAACACCAAGTTCACTGTATGGACCTCTTATATATTTGTACATGTTGATCATATCCCCCCTAATTCTCCTCTTCTCAAGAGTGAATAGATTTAGTTCTTCTAATCTTTCCTCATAGCTGAGCTCCTCCATGCCTCTTATCAGTTTGGTTGCTCTTCTCTGCACTTTCTCCAGTTCTCCTATATCCTTTTTGAGAACTGGTGCCCAAAACTGAACTGCATATTCCAGATGAGGTCTTACTAATGATTTGTACAGGGGCAAAATTATATCTCTGTCTCTGGAGTCCATACCTCTCTTAATACAAGAAAGGACTTTGCTCGCTTTGGAAACCGCAGCTTGGCATTGCATGCCATTATTGAGCTTATGATCAACTAAAACCCCCAGATCTTTCTCCACTACAGACCCCCCCAGTTGTACTCCCCCTAGTATGTATGATGCATGCATATTCTTAGCCCCCAAGTGCATAACTTTACATTTATCTACATTAAACCTCATCTGCCACTTAGTCGCCCAATCAGACAGAGCATTGAGGTCGGCTTGTAAATTGGAGACATCCTGTAAGGACGTTATTCCACTGCATAGCTTGGTGTCATCTGCAAAGACAGAAATGTTACTTTTGATCTCAGACCCAATATCATTTATAAATATATTGAAAAGTAAGGGTCCCAGCACTGAACCTTGGGGTACACCACTGATAACATTGGACCATTCAGAGTAAGAATCATTAACCACGACTCTCTGAATTCTGGCTTTCAGCCAGTTTTCTATCCATTTACAAACTGATATATCCAATCCTGTAGACCTTACCTTACACATGAGCTGTGTGTGCGGAACTGTATCGAACGCTTTTGCAAAATCCAAATATATCACGTCCACAGCCACGCCTCTGTCCAGGGTTTTACTTACCTCTTCATAAAAGGAAATCAGGTTTGTCTGACAACTTCTGTCTTTCATGAATCCATGTTGACTGCTGCTTAAATAGTTTTTTTCCAGCAAGAACTCATCCATGTGGTCTTTTATTAAACGTTCCAGTATCTTCCCAACTATAGAAGTTAAACTAACAGGTCTATAGTTAGGAGTGGTGTGTGGAGGACTGTGGCTGCTGAAGGGAAGAAAGCCGACAGCCGGGCTAATGACAGTCTGTGGCCCCGGCTGTTGGCACAGGTGAGAGGCACTCCCCCCCCTCAACAACTGCAAAATACTTTAATGCGCTCCCCCCCGTTCAACAACTTCAATCCGCCCCCCCCCCCCGCTCAACAACTTCGATCCCCCCCAATTCTCGGCTCCAGGGGGCCCCTTCAACACTCAAGCCCAGGGGCCCCCACCACCCTAAGTCCTGCCCTGACTAGGGTCATCAGTTCAAATCCTAAATATGACCTTAGCTGTACGGATTTGCTTGGGTTTCCTCCTACACACCAAAAACATTAACATAGGTTAATCCTCTCTTGTTTAATTAAACTGGCCCTCGTATGCATACATGAAAGATAGGGACCTTAGATTGTAAGCTCCTTGAGCGCAGAGACTGATGTGAATGTACAAAATACGTATGTATGTGAGATAGGGACCTTAGATTGTAAACTCCTTGAAGACCGGGACTGATGTGGATGTACATTATGTAAAAATTGCATAAGGTCCCTTTCATACAGCCGTCCTCTGTGAATAGATCCCCTTCTTAGTACAAATGGCACTTTTGCGACATCCGTGTCCATCCTGATTTTTCTGTCCTGATCTTGTAATGAAAGAAAACAGACCTGTGCAATCTCTGTGCAGGCAGATGTGCATACGCTTGCATCAGTGTTCATCTGATCCATCCCATTCGGGGTGGGGACCTTAGATTGTAATTTTGAGTGCAGAGACTGATGTAAATGTACAATATATGTATATATGTGAGATAGGGACCTAATATTGTAAGATCCTTGAGCACAGGGACTGATGTGAATGTGCAATATACGTATGTATGTGAGTTAGAGACCTTAGATTGTAAGCTCCTTGAGGACAGGGACTGATGTGAATGTACAATATACGTATGTATGTGAGTTAGAGACCTTAGATTGTAAGCTCCTTGAGCACAGGGACTGATGTAAATGTACAATATATGTATATATGTGAGTTAGGGACCTTAGATTGTAAGCTCTTTGAGCACATGGACTGATGTGAATGTACAATATACATATGTATGTATGTATGTGAGTTAGGGACCTTAGATTGTAAGCTCCTTGAGCACAGGGACTGATGTTAATGTACAATATACGTATGTATGTGAGTTAGGGACCTTAGATTGTAAGCTCCTTGATCACAAGGACTGATGTTAATGTACAGTATACATATGTATGTGAGTTAGGGACCTTAGATTGTAAGCTCCTAGAGCACAGGGACTGATGTTAATGTACAATATACGTATGTATGTGAGTTAGGGACCTTGAATGGTAAGCTCCTTGAGCACAGGGATCGATGTGAATGTGCAATATACGTATGTATGTGAGTTAGGGGCCTTAGATTGTAAGCTCCTTGAGCACAGGGACTGATGTGAATGTACAATATACATATGTATGTGAGTTAGGGACCTTAGATTGTAAGCTCCTTGAGCACAGGGACTGATGTTAATGTACAATATATGTATGTATGTGAGTTAGGGACCTTAGATTGTAAGCTCCTTGAGCACAGGGACTGATTGAATGTGCAATATACGTAAACTGTTGGAGCTATATAAATACCGGTAATAAATAATCTTTCCATCACAGCATTCTGAGACCTGTAGTTCACCAGACAATGAGGAAACCATACTCTGCTAATCCTTCTATCTCTCAAGGAAGCTCCCCATGGCAATTTTCCAGTTCACTCCATTTATCTTTAACAAGGATACAAATAGGACTTAAGACTTTGATAACTGATAATGCATTTGGCCTCTGCTAAACAGGACTATGAAGTTTAACTCATTCCTTACACAAGGTCACCGACCAGATGTGGGCCAGGAGATGTTATTGGTCATTACAAACCGGAGGTGAAGTGTACCTCTCACCTCTGCCACATTCCAGCTTTGATGACAAACCCTGGAAAAGTTTGATTAGAAACCTTTAATCCTACCCTACTTCAAAGTTATTTTGCTTTAATACTTCTACGATATTAGAGGAATCATGTGACCGCTCTCCTGTGAGGTCAATACATTCAAAGTGGCCGTGTTCTGCACTTCGCTCCTGGATTTGGAGTCTGCAAGGTAGGACGAAGGCAATGTTTGGCTAACCCGGCTTGAATGTTATCAGCTAAAAAATGTAAATAAAATACAGGAAATCTGTAGATATGTGAAACTCTTGTTTATTTAAGGAAATACTTGTTTTACGAGGGTGCCCTTGACGGCCTTTTGTTTCACAGTATTGGCAGATGTGTTGTCATCTCCTTATTGACAGACATTACAGTAAACGCACTAAATCAATGACACTGCAAGACGTCTGCAGGTTCTAAATGGAGACATTGACTTAAAGTGTATTACCAATTATGCAGTAATGCCTCGTACACACGACCGTTTTCCTCGGCAGAAACCAACAAGAAAACTGCCAGCAGAGCTTTTTTTGCCAAGAAAAACGGTCGTGTGTATGGTTTTCGTCGAGAAAACTGTCGTGGATCTCTGCAAGAAAAAAAGAGAACATGCTCTCTTTTTTCTCATTGGGACGCCTCAATTTTCTCGTCATGGTTCTCATCGGGCAGGTTTACGACGAGAAACACGTTTGTGTGAATGCTTAAAAACCTGCGCATGCTCAGAATAAAGTATGAGACGGTAGCGCACCTTCGGTAAAAGTAGCGTTCGTAATGGAGATAGCACATTCGTCACGCTGTAACAGACTGAAAAGCGCAAATCGTCGCTCACCCAACTTTAACTTAACACGCAGTAACATGAGATTAGCAAAAGCAGCCCCAAGGGTGGCGCCAGTGGAATCGAAATTCCCCTTTATAGTGCCGTCGAACGTGTTGAGAACGACGAGATTTTGTCTCGACAGTGTGTATGAAAGGAAAGCTTGACAAGAATCCCGTCAAGCTTGACAAGAAACTCGTCGAGATTCTCGGTCGTGTGTACGAGGCCTTAGATTTGAGAAACCCCCATTAATATTTGCCATGTGTTCACATTCACACAACGTACCCAAATATGTTCCAAAAAATATTTCTTACCTTTCTAGTTGTTTGTTTGATACAGGATTATATATAGACTAAGTCTAAATTGTTCAAATGTTGTCTGGTTCCTCATAAACAGTCTAAAATTTACTTTGTGGGTGGCCCTGCTGCCAGCCACCCACCCACCATCCTGAGATCAAACAATCAAAGTGTGAGACAAACAGTGCCTGTTACCAATCTGCTGCAGCCGCTGTTCAAGAATTCTGACAGTCGCTGGTGCCAGCTGTCAGAGTACAACAGCCACAGCGGGAGATTTGTCCATCCGTGCTGTGTACCGTGGGTGGAGGAATCTATTATTGTTCGTTTAGACCGCAGACTGAATGAAAAAAATCAAATGGTGCACGGTCAGACTGAATGTGCGATTAAGGGACAGACTAAGGCTGGCCATGCACTGAGCGAATTTTCTTGGTTGCAGACCATCAACACCGACAGAGTAGATGTGGGAAACCCTCCTGCCGGACTTTTCTCCCAGTTGGAGGGCGGGAGAGGGCAGGGGAAGTGATCCCCGCTGGGAGAAGACAGTAATTATAGCTAGCGGCTATAGCAGTCGCTAGCAAAAAAAATGCAAGAAATCCCGGCAGGCTGGTTGTACCTAAGTTAATTGATCGATCAACTTGGTACATTCAGCCTGCCCATACATGTTTGAAATCTCAGCCGGTTCCTATTGAACCGTGTATGACCTGCCTAAGAGAATTTTTTTTTAACGTGAATTAATATACAACATACCGCCCTAGCCTTGAGAACTATCATTTTATTTATTTATTACAGGTACTTCAATTTACGTGGTGCTTTACATATATATTGCATGTTCACTTCAGTGCCTGCCCTCAAGGAGCTTACAATCTAAGGTCTCTAACTTGCATTCATTCATAGACATACTAGGGCCAATTTATCCAGGAGCAATTAACCTACCAGCATGACTTTGGAGAGCAGGAGGAAACCGGAGTAACCAGAGAAAGCCCACGCATTTGCCTGCAGCTGATCACATGGTACAAAAACACCATTAGATCTGGTTGCAGTGCATTTCCAAAGTAGTGCATGCAAAACTTTGGTGTGATGCAATGCGATCTGAATCCATTCAACTTGAATGGGCTCAATTCGCACCGAGCTGAATTGCATGTGAACTGCACAGGGTACACGGCTGAGATCTGGTTGCAGCGCATTTCCAAAGTAGTGCATGCACAACTTTGATGCGATGCAGTGCGATCTGAATCCATTCAGCTTGACTGGGCTCAATTCGCACCGCATTGAATCACATGTGAATTGCACAGGATTCACAGTATGAACCTAGCTTTACAACTGACAATGAGATCTGCCAGCACCGTACAGACAGGGTTAATTGTGGTGAACATAACTCCCTCAATCCCTTACACAGAAGGGGAAAGGCACGATTTTAAAAACAAATAAGCAAACAGCCTTTCCTAAATATTTTTTAAATGTGTTAAATGTGTATTTTTTTATTAATTTTTTTTATTTTTTTGGTTGAACTGGATGTGTCTTTTTTCAACCTAACTATGTAACTATGTGTTATGTGAATGTAAATATGTAACAAATATGAAGTATATGTTATTCCAATTTAGATGTAAAAGTGGGAACACCGCGAAAGGGATAGTTTACAATGTAGCTATTGATAGGAAGTCGTGTTTTTTACATTATTGCTTTCCATAATACATAATGTGAATAGCGCAAGTAGAAGATGTAGCTAACATTGATATATTTTATATAACTATGTGTAAATATTATGAAACTATGTATCCAGAATTGGAAGTAATGTGTAGCTTTGTATTGCCCCTCCTTACAAAGATATACAATGTTGAATAATGTTAGTAGTTTTTTTTTTTTTTTGTATCTATAGTGTTGTATGTTTGTTCTCTGTGTGTTTTATGTATTACAGTGGATGGCATTTTTGTGATTTATTTGATCTGCTTTCATTTTATTCCCAATCAGCCCAAACACGCATGGAACTGAGTCCTTGTACAATGCAGGGGAACATCTTGCATACAGATGTATAGACTGCTAACCATGTGCATCGTGTAAAATGCGAGAACTCCTCTCTGAATGAGCCCTTTTACTCTCAGTACTGAGATCTATCCCTTGTAAAAGTCGAAGGAAAACAACTTAGTGATCCAACACATACAATAGCTGCACAGTACTGGGCCTGCCCACACAATCTAATGACTGTACCTATGCCCATGCAATGAAATCTACACATTAGATGCATGAGCATGCCATTTCTGGCCTTGGCTTGCTAAAATGCTATTTGCCTGACACCCATACCGGCCCTACGGCTTCAAAACTTTTCTGATACAAAGCATGCAGGTCAGGAACTCATTCTTCACTTGCAGCCAAAGACTGGAAAAGTACAATAGATAGCCAAGCAATTAGCATTTTTCAGAGCAATGGAACAGCTCACTGAGAAACCAAAAAAACAAGTGACAGTTTATAATGTCAGCATATGATTTCCAAAGAGCAAACTCCTCTGTGGGTGTAAGGGTTTGCTACTGGAGATATCTGTGCATGGCTGCACCCACTGTCATCCAGTGCCAGTCCTGTCCAATGACTGGCATGCACCATGACCATTTACTTTTTTATGAATGCAATATAATCATATTATCAAGGAAGGTTGACGCAGCAATGGAACTCCCTGGAAGTTAGAATTGATTGACCTCTGGGTGTAAAATCACACAGGCTTAACATTCCAGAAAACGACTGTCATAATTACTGAAAGATACAGAGAGAGCCACAAGGCAAACGCAAGTTGCTGACACTTTCAAACGGCGTCTTGTCCCAAAGTGCATTATGGAGGCTGCAGGGCTCCCACAAATCATTTGACCCCGCCAGTGTGCACTGCAAGCCCACCGAATATTACAGCCTATAGCAATCATGCCCCAGGGAACAATGGAAAACACTGCTACCTAAAGCCTGTTATGCAAGAAGGATCTCCAGTAGGAGCAAAGCCAAATATCTCTCAAAAAGTACAATAGCACAATGCAAATAGCAACAAGTCAGGAGAAAATAATCCCTTTTCCTGTACTTCCCCTACCCCTAGCATTTTGTGCTCGGTGCCAGCAATTCTAAGCACCAAGTGCTCTATGCCAGCTCTGTCCCTGGATGGTACCAATCCTATGTGCATAGTATTCTTAGCCAGCTTTGTCCCAGGATGGCATCTATCCTATACATTGAATATTTTATGCCACCTCTGCCCTAGGTTGGTACCAATCCTATGCACTGAATATTCTATGCCAGCTCTGTCCCTGGATGGCATCTATCCTATACATTGAATATTTTATGCCACCTCTGCCCTAGGTTGGTACCAATCCTATGCACTGAATATTCTATGCCAGCTCTGTCCCTGGATGGCATCTATCCTATACATTGAATATTTTATGGCACCTCTGCCCTAGGTTGGTACCAATCCTATGCACTGAGTATTCTATGCCAGCTCTGTCCCTGGATGGTACCAATCCTATGTGCATAGTATTCTATGCCAGCTCTGTCCCAGGATGGTATATATCCTAGGCACCGAATATTTTATGCCACCTCTGCCCTAGGTTGGTACCTATCCTATGCACTGAGTATTCTATTCAAGTTCTGTCTCGGATGGCTCCAATCCTATGTATAGGGTACTCTATGTCAGCTTTGGCTCGGAGGGCATCAATCCTATGTATGGAGTACTCTGTGCTCCCTCTGCCCCTGGATAGCACCAATCCTATGTCTGGAATACTCTATGCTCCCTCTGCCCCTGGATGGCTCCAATCCTATGCACTGAGTACTCTATGCTATTTCTGCCCATGGATAGCACCAATCCTATGTACGGAGTACTCTATGCCTGCTCTGCCCATTACTGGTGCCAATCCTATGCACCCAATACTCTATGCCTGCTCTGCTCCTGATGGCACTAGTTCTATGCACCCAGTACATTATGCCTGCTTTGCCCCTGGATGGCACCAGTTCTATGCACCCAGTACTCTATGCCTGCTCTGCTCCTGGATGGCACCAGTTCTATACACCAAGTACTCCACCCAGTACTCTATGTCAACTCTGCCCCTGGATGGCTCCAGTCCTATGCACCCAGTACTCTATGTCTGCTCTGCTCCAAGATGGTGTCAATTCTATGCACCCAGTATACTATGTCTGCTCTGCCCCTGGTAGGCACCAATTCTATGCACACAATACCCCATACCTGCTCAGCCCCTGGAAGGCACCAATTCTATGCACCCAGTACGCTATGCCTGCTTTGTCCCAAGATGGTTCCAATCCTATGCACCTAGTACTCTATGTCAGCTCTGCCCCTGAATGGCACCAATTCTATGCACCTAGTACTCTATGTCAGTTCTGCCCCTGAATGGCACCAATTATATGCACTCAGTACACTTTACGTGCTCTGCCCCAAAATGGTTCCAATCCTATGCACCTAGTACTCTATGTCAGCTCTGCCCCTGGATGGCACCAATTCTTTGCATGCAGTACTCTATGTCAGCTCTGCCCCTGGATGGCACTAATTCTATGCACTCAGTACTCTATGTCAGCTCTGCCCCTGAATGGTACAAATTCTATGCACTCAGTACTCTATGTGAGCTCTGCCCCTGGATGACACTAATTCTATGCACTCAGTACTCTATGTGTGCTCTGCCCCAAGATGGTACCAATCATATGCACCTAGTACTCTATGTGAGCTCTGCCCCTGGATGACACTAATTCTATGCACTCAGTACACTATGCCTGCTCTGCCCCAGACTGGTACTAATCTTATGTAATCAGCGCACTATGCAAGCTCTGCCCAAGGATTACACCAATTCTAGGCACCCAGTGCTCTATGCCAGCTTTTCTTAAAGCTGCTATTAATCGTATGCACCCAGCGCTCTATGACAGCTCTGCCACAGGCTGGTACCAATTCTAATCACTCAGATCTCTACCTGGGTGGCACCAGAGTTCATTGAGCTGCACAGTCTCTCCCAGTACTGGCTGTCCTGACATGCAGTAACTAAAACCCCTAAAGTAGACCGATATACTTACAGGATACATGTGTGCACAGGGCACACCGCGGGCACTGTCCATATCACACTGCAGAGTGTACGTCCTGTGGTGGAGAGGGCTGCACATATCACTCCATACAACACCTGGATCTGTGACATGTCTGATTTCCTGCCATAGTAATCCCCAGCTACTTACTTTTGTCTTCTTCATAAGGAAAAGATGCCGCAATCCAGACCAGGGAGCTCGGATAAGATCCTTTTAGCTGTTGTGGAGCCCCAGCATATTTCATCTAATCCGTGCATTGGCTTTCTTGTAGTGTGCTGATGAGGAGGACGGAATGACTGAGCTGCTGCCTCTCTACTGCTGGACTGTCCGGGTAATCTCCGAGTAAGCCGCTCTCTAGATCATAGTCAGTGTGTAGGATTGTACACCCTCAGCACTACTTATATGGGACACCGCCCCCTGCTGGAGACACGGCCGAGGTGACACGCCCCCCCACTGCCTTATATGGGACTCCACTCTTCGGGAAATCATCTTCATCAGCACTCCGGTGTATGGGACACACACTATACATATTCTACTATACCTACCTAGTATATACATTTCATACTACACATATCCTACTATCTATACCTACCTAGTATATACATTTCATACTACACATATTCTACTATACCTATTATATACATTTCATACTACACATATCATACTATATCTACCTAGTATATACATTTCATACTACACATATCCTATTATACCTATCATATACATTTCATACTACACATATCCTACTATACCTATTATATACATTTTATACTACACATATCCTACTATACCTACCTATTATATACATTTCATACTACACATATCATACTATATCTACCTAGTATATACATTTCATACTACACATATCCTACTATACCTATCATATACATTTCATACTACACATATCATACTATATCTACCTAGTATATACATTTCATACTACACATATCCTACTATACCTATCATATACATTTCATACTACACATATCCTACTATACCTATTATATACATTTCATACTACACATATCCTACTATACCTACCTATTATAAACATTTCATACTACACATATCCTACTATACCTACCTATTATAAACATTTCATACTACACATATCATACTATACCTATTATATACATTTCATACTACACACATCCTACTATACCTATTGTATACATTTTATACTACACATATCCTACTATACCTATTATATACATTTTATACTACACATATCCTACTATACCTACCTATTATATACATTTCATACTACACATATCATACTATACCTATTATATACATTTCATACTACACATATCCTACTATACCTATTATATACATTTCATATTACACATATCCTACTATACAAATCATAATACACATATCCTACTATACCTATACTATACATATCATACTATACATATCCTACTATAACTATACTATATATATCACACACACACACACACATATCATACCATACCTATACTTTACATAACATACTATACCTATACTATACATATCATACACACATATTGTACTATACCTATACTTTACATATCACACTATACCTATACTACACATATCATATTATACATATACTATACATATCAAACTACACATATTGTACTATAACTATATTACACATCATAGTATACCTATACATATCACACTGCACATACCGTGGGTATAGAAAAGAATGACCCCCTTTAAAAAAATCATGTTTTGTTGCTCTGCAGCCTGAAATGAAGACAGACACGGTTTTTGTTTTATCTGGCTGTATTGACAAGTCAAAGACTTAAAATTAAATATGCCCATTATAGTGCCCCTTAACATAAAATAAGGGGCATGCTGATGGGCACATTTTATGTTAAAGGGGCATGCTGATGGGCACATTTTATGTTAAGGCTCACACTGATGGGCACATATGTTAGTGGGGGCACAGTGATAGGCACATATTATGTTAAAGAGGCACGCTGATAGGCACATATTATGTTAGGGGGGCACGCTGATGGAACACCTGATGTAAGGTGGCACTGTGATGGAGATGCCTGATGTAAAGGGACACTCTGATGGGGACACCTGATGTAAAGGGGCACTCTGATGGGGGAAACTGATGTAAAGAGGCACTCTGATGGGGGCACCTGATGTAAAGGGGCACTCTGATGGGGACACCTAGTGTAAAGGAGCACTCTGATGAGCACACCTGATGTGATGGAGACACCTGATGTAAAGGGTCACTCTGATGACAGCACATAATGAAAGAGGGCACTCTGATGGGGACAAATAATGTAAGGGGGCACACTGATAAGAGACATCAGATGTAAGGGGGCCTTCTGATTGGGGGCACCTGATATAAGAGAGTATTCTGACGGTGGCAACATATTTATGGGGGTAGTCTGATGGGGCCACCCAATGTAAAGAATTACTGTGGTAAGGGGCCCGATGTATTGGGGTCATTTACATTTACAGAGTATTAGCAGAGTGTGTGGACGAAACAGTAAGAAAAGCGCCAGAGAGCGTGGCTTGCGCCAAAAAAAGGAAAGTAGACATGTACAGTCTTTCATGGCACAGACTTGTGATTTGGACCTCACCTAAATTACTATTTATTTGCATGTTTTCCCAAGAAATCTCTGTCCCAGCTGATAAATATAGAATTCAAGAGAAAGGGAACAAAGAGGGTGGGACTTTAAATGGAGTATATGGCAGTTAAACAAACATCTGGAGATTTTGATATTGCTAGTGGTTTTAATATTCTTTTTTAACCACTTCCATACAGGGCACTTATGCACCTGCCCGCCCAAGCCAATTTTCAGCCATGTCGCACTTTGAATGACAATTGCGCGGTCATACAACACTGTACCCAAACAAAATTGGCGTCCTTTTTTCCCCACAAATAGAGCTTTCTTTTGGTGGTATTTGATCACCTCTGCGATTTTTTTTTTTGCGCAACAACTAAAAAAAGACTGAAAATTTTGAAAAAAAATAAAGTTTTTATTTTTTTCTGTTATTTTTTTTGTAAATAAGTACGTTTTCTCTTTCAATTACAGGCACTTATATGGCGGCACTGATGGGCACCGATGAGGTGGCACTGATGGGCACCGATAAGGTAGTACTGATGGGCACCGATGAGGCGGCACTGATGGGCACTCATAGGCGGCACTGATGGGCACTCATAGGCAGCACTGATGGGCACTCATGGGCGGCACTGATGGGCATTCATAGGCGGCACTGAAGGGCACTCATAGGCAGCACTGGGCACTCATAGGCGGCACATATGGGCACTCATGGGCAGCACATATGGGTGGCACTCATGGGTACTTATGGGTGGCACTGATGGGTACTTATGGGTGGCACAGATGGGCACTGATTGGTGGGCACTGGGCACAGATTGGCACTGTGGGGTGGCACTGATGGACACTGTGGGGTGGCACTGCTGGACACTGAGGGGTGGCACTGATGGATCCATGTTGCCAATCAGTGCCCACTTGTGGGCACTGATTGGCATCTTTTTTTTTCTGTCTTTTTTTTTATTTATATTTTTTTTTACTATTTTTTTATTTATTTTTTGCCCATTTTTTTTTTAATTCCCTGGTGGTCTAGTGTGGCGATCCGAGGGTGGGCTGCGCTGATAAACAATCAGCGTGAACCCCCCCTGTCAGGAGAGCCGCCGATCGGCTCTCTTCTACTCGCAATGCAATGCATTGAACCCTAATGTAACACACTAAAGAAATGCAGGACCAACACACATGCATTGCAGCAAACTACACCCTACCAAAAAGCACTCCATGACGCAATGGGGTTGATTTACTAAAGCTGGAGAGTGCAAAATCTGGCGCAGCTCTGAATAGAAACCAAGCAGCTTCCAGTTATTTTGTCAAAGCTTAATTGAACAAGCTGAAGTTAGAAGCATGATTGGCTACCATGCACAGCTGCATCAGCTTTTGCACTCTCGAGTTTTAGTCAAAGAATGAGATCACTGGCAGGCTGTCTAACAAACGGACACACGGAAAAATTCTCCCCAAGCCCATCAGATAAACGAACCTGTAAAGGTATTTTTTGCTGTTACACCTTGTTCACTATTGAACACACTGAACTTTTTGACCTATTAAGAAAAATCACGGGTGGTCTCTGGGTTGTACCCTTTCCCCAAAAGACTCGCTTTATCTCCCCTCTCCGGGAGTCCCCTCCTTTTTTTCCCCAGTGCTGATGGGGAATGACTCCTTGTAAGCTGGGTGGAGTTGGGGCTTCTTCTCGTGGGGGACCTGGAGCGCGTGGAGACACCTCGAAGTCATCTGGGCTTGGTTCATTTTTAGAAGAGCAGCAATTTGTTAAGCCATGAAATACAACTTTCTCGCTACGGAACTGAACATATTCCCCTGAAGAAGACCGTTAACCATTAACTTTTGGTCGAAACGTGTAGGGATTTATATATGTGGAATTTCATATGAATGCATTGTTCTAATTTTGAGTCCTTGTGTCAAATGTTCCTTTATTTATGACATATGTTCTTGATGTTACGACCAGTAATTGCCTTTTATTACTCCCATGTAGTTATGCCCTATGCCCTTGTTTTTGATACTTTGATACACGGAATATATATATATATATATATATATATATATATATATATATATATATATATATATTATACACAACTTGTTACTTGTTTTATACAATACCTTGCTGCTAAAAACCCCATGAGGGTTCTCCCATTCAATTCTACTCCGAAGTGTTACCTATTCTATACAGTTTTAGTCAATGAACCCAGATGCGTGTTTACAAGGGTGCATTAATCACTTGAGCTCCAGAAGGTTTACCCCCCCCCCCTTCATGACCAGGCAAATTTTTGTAATACGGCACTGTGTTACTGTAGGAAAGAGGGATCACCGCTCCAGGTGGATCTCTGCAGACAATTAGAGGAGCCTCTCAGGAGTCCAAGGTGCTGGCAATGCACAAGGCAGACACAAAAAATGGAGATGAATGGACAGCCGCACTCCAGGGGAACTTAAAGAAGTAGTCTTTATTAATAAAAACTGGACATGCAAATCCAAAAAGTACAGTCACAAGAAGGGACATCCGACGCGTTTCGCACACTGTTAGTGCTTAGTCATGTACTTTAACTGACAATTGCTTGGTCGTGCAACACTGTACCCAAATACAATTGTTGTCCTTTTCCCACAAGCTTTTTTTGGTGGTATTTGATCACCTCTGTGGTTTTTATTTTATTACAGGATAAAATCAATGTGATCACAAAAGTTAAAATGACCACAATATATGGAGCGGACTCTCTATAAGCTGACACGTTTTGTCCTACAGGACTTCAACCATATATTGCATCCATTGTAACCTTTTCTTTCAAAATGTTTTATTTTCAGAAAATAAAAAGTACAATTTAGTACATTACGATACATATCGTGATTAACAAAACCAGGTAAATGACAGCTTAAAACAATCTTATTCACAAATAAATAAAGACGAATTAATATAACCATAGATGTGGTCTTAGAATGTTAAATACGTAATAAATAATAAATTACATTTAGGTAAGAGACGTTTCCTTAATTAGGCTAACTGAAGGCTAAAGACACTTTTTTCCTCCTGTTGCCCCTATTGAGTACTAACTGCGCCAGGGGAGGAAACCTATCAACATTCTCACAGTTTTATCGGTCACGTTAAAAGAACGTTGTCCAAAAGGGTATCGGAACATATTTATAATATTACCATTGGTTATAAAGAGCATAGCGTTTCACTCCATTTAAGGGAGAAACACAATAGGAATCCCATTGGGTTGAAATTTTGGGGCGTGGACAGGATTGGCCCCAACTGGAGGGGGGCCAATATGGTCCGCAAAATTTCAAAACGTAAAACGCAGTGGCTATATTTGACCAATACTCAATGGGCTTAATATAGACGTGGACTTGAATTGTTTCATTAGTAACTACTAATCATAATGAGAGATGGGTTAGATTTAAATTTATTTATTTTTCTTCCCTGGCTCACATAACATGGGGAACAAGCACTAATGGGTAACCCACTGTTAGTGATGGACGAACATCTGACGGGACGGTTCGCGAACGCTAACCGCAAACTTTCGCAAATGTCGGCGAACCGCAAGTTCGCGGCGGGCCCCATTGACTTTAATGGCAGGCGAATATTAAAAGCCTGCAGGTCATATTTGCAGCCACAAAATACTTACTAGCTGTGCGCAAATAGTCCTACAACATGGACACTGACCTACCAGAAGTATTAAGTGAAAAACCGGATACATAAGTAAGTGCCGGACATTACAGGCCCCAAAAATTAGCCGACAGGTGTTCACCTGACAGCAAACAACTTTGTATTCTGTGGCTGGAGGTACATTAAGCTATTCACCGGATACAGTAGTAAGTGTGGGCCATTACAGGCCCCAAAAATTTGCCCATGGCCACAGGCGTTCACCTGACAGCAAACAACTTTGTATTCTGTGGCTGGTGGTAGACATTCACCGGATACAGAAGTAAGTGCCGGCCAGTACAGGCCCAAAAAATTATCCCACAGGCATTCACCTGAATTTGAATGAAACATGGTCTACTGGTTACATGTGTTGAATTCCTCCGAGATCCATGCATCATTCATTTTTATGAATGTGAGGTAGTCAACACTGTTGTGAGCTAGACGAGTGCGATTATCGGTCATGACCCCCCCCCGCTGCGCTGAATGTCCTTTCGGACAGGACACTGGAAGAGGGGCAAGCCAACAGTTCCATTGCAAATTGTGCAAGCTCTGGCCAGAGGTCAAGCCTGCTCACCCAGTAGTCCAGAGGTTCATCACTTCTCAGTGCGTCCACAACGGTCGTTAACCCGATGTAGTCGGACACCTGTCGGTCTAGGCGTTGCTCCTCCTCCTCCGCCCCGGCACCATCCTCCTCTGACTCCTCTTCAGACTCCCGTTGTTGACTTGTCTCAGGTGGAGTAGCCCCCCCTGGGAATTCATTCAGCATTGCGCCTTCCTCATCTTCCTGCTCCTGCTCCTCGACGGCTTGATCAATGACACAACGCAATGCACGCTCCAGAAAGAAGGCGTAAGGTACGATGTCACTGATGGCGCCCTGGCTGCGACTGACCAGTTTGGTGATCTCATCAAATGGCCGCAGAAGTCTGCATGAGTCGCTCATGAGCAGCCACTGGCGTGGTGAAAAAAAAAACAACCTCCCCAGAACCTGTCCTGCCGCAGAGTTCGTACAGGTAGTCGTTAACTGCACGTTTCTGCTGGAGCAGCCTATCAAGCATATACAATGTTGAGTTCCATCACGTCGGGCAGTCACAAATAAGACGTCTGACAGGTAGGTTGTGTCGCCGCTGAATGTCAGCAAGGCGAGCCATGGCCGTGTAAGATCTTCTGAAATGGGCCGAGATTTTCCTGGCCTGCCGCAAGACGTCCTGGACCCCAGGGTATTTGGCAATGATTCGCTGCACGACCAAGTTCAGGACGTGTGCCATGCATGGCACGTGTGTAATTTTGCCCTGTTTCAGCTCGCTCAGCAGATTGGCACCGTTGTCGCACACCACTTTACCAACTGTCAAATTAAGCGGTGTTAGCCACTGATCTGCCTGTGAACCCAAAGCTGAAAGGAGTGCAGGACCAGTGTGGCTCTTGTCTTCCAGGCACAACAGACGCAGCACAGCATGGCAACATCTCACCTGGCATGTCGAATAGGTTCTGGGGATCTTGGGCGGCGCATCGGAAGAGACGGTAGAATTGGAAAATGAAGAGTCAGCCGAGGAGGAGAGGGAGGATGGAGTATGAGGAGGAGGAGAAGAAGAGGCAGGCCTGCATGCAATCCGTGGCAGTAAAACCAAATCTACATGGGTGCCACGGGTTACATGCTTGACGGCCGTCAGAAGGTTCACCCAGTGGGCAGTAAAAGTTATATACCTTCCCTGCCCATGTTTGCTAGACCACGTGTCTGTGGTCAGATGTATCTTGGCACCGACACTGTGTGCCAGAGATACATTCACTTGCCGCTGAACATGGCCATATAGCTCTGGGATGCCCTTCTGTGAATTTTTTTTCCTTCCTGGGACCTTCCATTGTGGTGTTCCAATGGCCACAAATTTTCGAAAGGCCTCTGAGTCCACCAGTTTATATAGCAGTAGTTGGCGGGCTATTAGTTCCGACAAGCCAGTGGTCAACCGTTGGGCAAGAGGGTTATCCGGCGTCATCGTTTTTTTACAATCGAACATTTGGGCCACGGAAGCCTGCCTTTTTTCAGAAAAACGTGAGGACGGCACGATGGAAGGTGGAGTGGAGGACAATTGTGAGCATAGAGGAGAAGGAGAAGAGGCTGGACGGTGAGAGCCTGGAGTGTGGCTTTGTGGGTTATTTTTTTTTTTTTTTCAATAAAATTTTTATTAAACATTTTTTTTTTTTAACAAAGACTTTACAACAAAAGACACATTATTACATTTATATATTGACATACATACAACAACGCACACATGGTCTCCTTATAATCCCTTATGTAGGTTAATCTATGGTGGCCCTTGTTCAAAAGTGCATAGTGCCTCATCCTATCCTCCTCTGCTCCATGTGCCTCTCTTTAAGACATTCCCCCTGATTCACTTTAATAGCTCTCTGGGATAAGTACAGGTAGGTACTGATAGGCTCCTTTTTTTTTTAAAGATATTTTTATTAGGTTTAAGACAAACCAACAAACAGAAAAACATACAAAAAAAAACCAGACCAGACAACCTGGTCATAAACTTTAGGCAATACACTCAAACATAGAAAAATAAACTGACACAGTGGTAAAAGGATCAAGTATAATACCTGGATATAGCAAAAGCGGAGGTCCAGAGATTAGAGATCCGTGAGGCACGGCCCATCAATGGTCAAGCAAGAGTAGTACAATCAGTGCTGGGAGAGGGTTAGCGGACTAGCCAACCATCTACCCCAAATTTTGTGGAAGAGAGCGAGCGGGAGAAGAACCGGGGATCGCCGAGATGACAGCGGAGAGCGGAGAAGATGGCAGAAGACCCACCCGGAGAGTGGAAAAGACCCCCGAGCTGACTAATAAATTATTTTAAAACCCTGTGTTGTGTGTTTATTTTTTTGACATTTTTCTTCCAGGTGAATGGGTAGGGGTACGATGTACCCCATATTCATTCACCTAAGGTGGGGGGCGGTATCTGGGGGCTCCCTTATTAAAGGGGGCTCCCATATTCCGATAAGCCCCTCGCCCGCAGACCCCAACAACCAACGGCCAGGGTTGTCGGGAAGAGGCCCTGTCCTTATCAACATGGGAACAGGGTGCTTTGGGGTGGGGGGCCGCAGGGTGCCCACCTGCCCCAGAGCACCCAACCCCCCCATGTTGAGGGCATGCAGCCTGGTACGGCTCAGGAGGGGGGGCGCTCGCTCGTCCCCACTCCTTTCCTGACCGGCCGGGCAGCGTTCTTGGATACGGGTATGGTATGGATTGTGGGGGGACCCCCACGCTGTTTTTTCGGCGTAGGGGGGGGGTCTCCTTGCAATCCATACCAGACCTAGGGGCCTGGTATGCCCCTGGGGGGGGAACCCATGCTGTTTTTTTATTTAAATTTGGCGTGGAGTTCCCCCTCATGATTCATACCAAACGCAGTGGCTAGAATTGGCGGGAATCTAAGTTGGATCCCCGTCGTTTCTATCCCCAAAAAGACTTGCAGCTGTAATTGCAGGGAAAAGTGGTTCTACAAAGTATTGACTCAGGGAGCTGAATACAAATGCACCCCACACTATTCACATATTTTCTTATGAAAAATTTGTAAAACAATTTATAATTTTATTGCCACATCACAAATATGTGCCACTTTGTGTTGGTCTAGCACATAAAATCTCAATAAAATACATTTACGTTTTTGGTTGTAAAATGACAAAATGTGGAAAATTTCAAAGTGTATGAATACTTTTTCAAGGCACTGTACAGTCGACTTCAATGGGGCCCGTCATAAAGTCAGAGTTTGCCAAATTTTAAACAGGATTTGCAGAACTCATACAGTATATTCACCCTTCCCTAAATTCAGTTTCCCAGCCACCAAATATAGGTCATATATCCACAAAGAGCCATATCCAGATCATTTCTATTAAACCATGTTTTATTTATTCTTTGGTCGGATAGCTTTCTTTGAAACACACCTGACTTAAATATCATAGTCCACATAGCTTTCAAATGCCATATATATAATTTAGGCTGGGTTCACACTATTGCGAATTGGATGCGGATTCCTCGCACACTATTCGCAATAGCAGGAGATTTTGACTGGAGTTGGTTCTCTTATCTCCACTGCGACTCTGGTGAAAATTTTCACTGGGGTCCTGTGTGTCTTTTGATCAGTTTCAGGTCCGAATTCAGCCAAAAATTCAGTCTGAAATTGGACCTAAAATGGTGAATGGGGACACACCGGACCTATGCTATGAGCCGCATGCAAAGATAGTGTGAATCCAGCCTTAATCGCATACATTTGTAATAAAAAGGTTTTTCTCATCATAACCATTTTTTTTATATCAGATTTCCATATAGTATTCTTGCAAAAACATAATTGTTTCTATTAATCTAAAGTTCAGAGTAATAAAAGCACTGGACCTTCCAGTAAGTGCCTTATCTTGTAAACATCATCGATCATTCTCTATCATATGAAGTATGATTCTCCTCTCACTTTTGCATAGCAGACATTTCTCTGACATAACTAGGTTAGTCAGTCAAGCTATGAAGTATGATTATGTGAAATTGCCTTATTTCAATTGCATGGCAAGCATCCATTTTGGATCGAAATTCATTTTATTTAACTCGCAACCTGCCGAGATACCTATATGTTGTAAAAGCAGTCTTGAGCTTTGAAGGAAATCTTCCAAATAGAACCCTATAACAAAAGTTATATTGGTGTTTTGGCTGTAATGCAATTATATATTGTCCCTCAGAAAAGTATTGCTTTGTTAAGGAATCTACTGTAATGAGTGATGCATAAGGGCCAAAACACACTGGTGATTCTTCTACTGGTGACATTGATGCCACTAGAGAAGATGAGAGGTCTCTTATGCCCTGTACACACGATCGGTTCATCCGATGAAAACGGTCTGATGGATTTTTTTCATCAGATATCCGATGAAACTGACTTTCATCAGTCTTGCTTACACACCATCAGTTAAAAAAACGATTGTGTCAGAACGCGGTGACGTAAAACACAACGACGTGCTGAGAAAAATGAAGTTCAATGCTTCCAAGCATGCGTCGACTTGATTCTGAGCATGCGTGGATTTTTAACCGATGGACGTGCCCACAGACGATCGTTTTTTTTCTATCGTTTTTTTAACCATCAGATAATTTTAAAACAAGTTCCTAGTTTTTTCACCGATGGATAAAAAACCGATGGGGCCCACACACGATCGGTTCGTCTGATGAAAACGGTCCATCAGACCGTTTTCATCAGACGAACCGATCGTGTGTACGCGGCATTAGTAATTCTGTATCTGGATATTGATGCATCAGGGAAGGAGTTATGTTCGCCTGCACAGTAACATGTTTTGGGTTATGGCAGCCTAAATCAATAAGCTGCTTAATGCACCTAAATAGGTGTATATAAAATTTTTAGCAGTGCACCAGTGCTTTACTGCTCACTGCATCGGCAATATGCATTGGGGTGCCATTCAGGATGTATGACACTGCAGCACACTGACATTTGTAATGCATGCTACTAAAGAAAAGTGTCAATGGGCCCTAAAAGGATAGTTGCATAAAATCCAGAGTAAGTAGTATAATGCAAATCTAGAAGCTGTCATGGTTGATTTCTTAAAGCCTAAGTAGTGTAATATAGGAAGGTTGAAATTTAAGCACCATGCCACTGCTAAGAGGTCCAGATACAACTTTATTCCATCAAAGGTCAAGGGTGCAGCTCAAGAAATGTGTTTCAGGGGTCTATATGTCCCCTTCTTCAGGGCTTGACTGGCCACCAAGTGAACAAGTTATGAACAAGACATACAATGGCATTTATTCCAGTGTGAGTTGAAAGCATAGGCATAATCAGTATTTTGTTTGGCACAGCACTCCAGATTTACTAGATTTTTAACTGGGTAATTTGGACCAAGCTGGTCCAAAATAACCATTTTACTAATAAAGATGCCCACTGTGAGCTCTCTTTAAACTAGCATCAGCTACAAACAGTATACAGCACTGTTTTCCAGCAGCAGGGCAAAGACTTCCCATCTACTTCCTGGAACAAAAATAGTCAGGATCAGCACTGCTCGCCACTCAGAGGAAGCTTTGTATTTTATGAATGAGTATTAGGTTTCCTCTGATTGCTGGAGTTGGAGAAGGCTTCTCATTCATAAAAAGTACCTGGTCAGAACCTGTTATTTAAAACTCAGCAGCTGCAGCATTTGTCGCTGTGAGACTTTTAATTTTCACAATGCTTAAAGCGGATCACTACTACAGTAATTTTTTTCATCTTTCTATCTATAAAATCTTCTACCTTTGTTGTTTTAACTTTGGATAGTAAAACATTTTCTGCCAGTAAATACATTATAGAGCCCACTTCTTCTTTTTTGTCGGGTCATTAGACTAGACTTATGACATCATGCACCGCTCTCTACCCCCTGCCAGGAAGGGAGAGGGTAATGAGTCATAAGAGGGCCAATAAGAGTTGCAGAGCTGCAGAGCTGGAGGTGTGCCTCTGTGTGTCTGTCTGTGTAAATCCAGGAAGTGAACAGGCAGCAGCTTCAGCTGGCCACAGTTAAAATGGATACAGCCAGACTTAGTAGAAGGAGATTTCTGCAGCATATTTGGCAAGTACAGAATCACAGTATATATAAAATAATATGCAAAGTGGTTGGAGGGAAGCTTCAGAATGACACAAGATGTTTTTATTACAAATTGTGTGAGCAGACTGCAGTTCCTCTTTAAGTTCCTCTTTTATGAGAGGTTGTTAAAGGAATGGAAGCCATTATATTTCATTCAGCAAACCTTCCTTTTAATATCTGTTTGCACTGTTGTACTGTGTTATTCATTTCAATAGTTTGCCTAACGCAATAAAAGGCACAGGTGCTATTTTTTATATGATGCCTTGTTGTGGTGAGCTGCAACATCTGAATGGCCTCAAATCTCATCAATGCACGCTAGATTGCTGAGCATGTTCCATGTTCCAGGTGTGAACAGGCCCTTAAAGTTATGTATTCAAAAAATGTAAAGTTAAAAAGACTAAACGTTGGTTCTTATGGTATGTATTCTTAAAGGATAAGTTCACTTTTTAGAAAAAAATAATGAATGCAATTTTTTTGCAGGTAAAAGACATGCATTTATTTATTACATTTTTTGGAGCCTGTAAAGCATTGCACCAGCGATCAGCAGATCACTAGTGCCATGTAGGTCTCCAGCAGATCCCCAGAGTATCTGTGTGCCCATACATCCTGTACGGGCAAGCAGATACAATGACAGAATAGAATAGATAGATGACAGAAAAGAGAATGCACTACAACAGCGCTCCAGAGCACCGTAGCAGTGTTGCCAACCTACCAGATTGAAATATACTGACACGACATCCAGAATTTACTGGCACAGCCAAGTTTTTACTTGCATTTCCAAAAGTTACAAAATTACAGTTTTAAGTACAAATTTCAGTATTTAGGCTACAAATAAGTACAATATGCAATTAGACATGTGATTTAAGGTAGATATTAAGGCAAAAAACATATTTCTTAGGCCCTGTACACACGATCGGTCCATCCGATGAGAACGGACTGAAGGACCGTTTCATCAGTTAACCGATGAAGCAGACTGATGGTCTGATGTGCCTACACACCATCAGTTAAAAAACCGATCGTGTCAGAACGCGGTGACGTAAAACACACGACGTGCTGAAAAAACGAAGTTCAATGCTTCCAAGCATGCGCCGACTTGATTCTGAGCATGCGCGGCCCTTTGACCTTTGCATACTAACGATCGGTTTTGACCCATCGGTCAGGCGTCCATCTGTAAAATTTTAAAGCAAGTTCTATTTTTTTTGACCGAAGGATAACTGACCGATGGCGCCCACACACGATCAGTTTGGACCGATGAAACGGACCTTCAGTTTGATATACAGTAGTAAGTAGGTAGTTCAGGGACAGGACTCAGGAGGGCAAGAAATTAGAACGGGCAGCACACAAACATGAAATTGACTCTCACAGTGACACTGACAGCAGTGTGCAGCAGCAAAGATCCCCAACACAACACGTCCCCTCCGGAGTCACAGTTACAGTCTCTCACCCCATCATGTGGTCCCTCCACTCCAAACAGCACTGACAGTCCTGCTCCTGGCTTGCCTTGCTCCCATCTATCAGATCCGTACACAAAGCTTCGGCCACTCCACTTGGCTCCCTTGCACCATGACATCATACGACACTCTCAGGCACAACCTCCATCAGTCCCGTTCCCTGCTGCCAGTGGCTGAACACACTGAAGAAGGCATTTGGACGGTCTCGAGTGTCGCATACATATTTTTTACTGGCAACCTTTTCCTCTTACTGCCATTTACTGGCAGAAGAAACGTGACCATTTTTTACTGGCTGCCAGTACAAATACTGACGGTTGGCAACACTACACCATAGTAGTTAATTGAACACTATAAGCCGACAGCCGCTCTGCCCGGTATTTTTTAAATTGTGACAGCTAGCGAGGGGGTGTCCCCACTACCGGTAGCTGTAAAATCGGAGATTCGGGAAGGTGCGGGGGCTGGTCAGTTCGTAACATGTCACTTTTTTTTTTTTTTGCTGCTGTCATCTGACCATCTGTGTAGAGAATGCCTCCAGGTAGCCATATTGCATTGGGTTTTCCTGAATTACAGTGCTGCAGATTGAAAAGAAAAGGTAATTTTTTAATAACATTCAATTACAATTAGACTTGTATCACAATTGTATACGTTATATTATTATTTTTTTGTTTGCAAATTTTTTGAACCTGTAATGTTTGATTCTCAGATTACCATAGTCCCCCCTGGTCCTGGGCATTCATGAACGTGTGCACAGTGACACCCACAAACGCATAGAAAAAATAAATCTTATATGGCCAGCCTTACCCTTGCATAGGTTCTCAGCTTTACACAGATACAAAGTTAGTATTCAGCCCCCTGGCTATTTGGTCTGCTTAAATTTTCACCCTACTTCAGCTTAGACTGAACTTTTCCTCAGGCATCGGCCTAGCCATAGTGCCTGTCTGTAAGGACAGACAGGCCTGGACACACGTTCCTTGGTTGTCTGTATACAATCTTTTTACTAAGGAGGTAGCACTGACTGACTAGACTGATTCTCTTTTGTTGGCCAACACCCACCTGTCTCCAATGATTCTTTCACCTGATCTGGGAACCTTTCTTTGTGGAAACAGGCACTATCTGTATCTATAGACAGTGACAGGCTTTCCATCTGTTACAATGCCTAATTATTCCAATGTTGCTGTGATAGTGTTTCACAGGCTCACAAGTGTACTCAGCGCACGTTTGAGCTGCATACCATGTACAGTCTGTTGCTCAGTGTACAAGACTTGAAAAAGCAATTTTCTCAATGTATATCTCACTTTTTGTAATTATTGTGTTTAAAGCCTAAAGACTTCCAAAACGTTTTTTTTTTTGGTTTGTTTTAGAGTTTTGTATGGGTGTGAAAGGGTACGAACATCTGTCAGGATGTTATTGTTCTTTAAAACTCACATTTTTTTCCTTAAAAAAATCATTACCACAAAAAATATAGGGAAATATAAGGAAATCTTCTCAATGGCGAGACAGGCAACATTAAAAACCACCAACAAAGGTCCTAAGCCTTCCTCATTATATTTAAAACAAACACTTTTTTTTACCTGTGTCGCCTTGAGTGCCCCACATTTTGAGGAAAACTGTTGTGTTTAGTACCGGTTAGAGTTGGGTCCCACACTAGATTTGATTTTTGCAATTACTAGTACAATATCATGTGGTGTCAACACAAGACGTTATGACTAAGTGGAATTATACGTCTTTGGAATGATTCAATAGTCCTTCCACTGGCTCTCTTAGCTGATTGCTGTTGGGGATGCCACACTGAGGGATCTTACAGCTATTTCTGGAGGAAGCATCCCATCGCTATCTCTTTTTGGTGTACAACAATCCAACTAATCAGTACAGAGTTTTTTAAAGAATATCATTTTGACCCTCAATTGGTCAACTACTATACATTAATTTAAAGACAATTATTTTTGTGTATTCTGACAGCAGAAAGGTAACAACTGTAAAACAATCAACAGTCAAATATATTCCTACGGACGGTCTAGATCGGGGGTCAGCAACGAGTAGATCGCAGCCAGGTGACTGGTAGATCACGGTCTGAACTTGCTGACCTGCCATTCCAGAGCATCAAACAGAATGCAATGCAGAGGGACTACTTGTAAAGTTGGAGCTGTAGTAGTGAGCAGGATGCCTCCTCTGTAGTGCTGGCTCCTGTCCCATGTGGAGGGATACCAACTGCAACTCCACCTCTTAGTGGTGGTGCCAGCAGCAGGAAAGAGGAGGTATTCAGGTCAATGTGAAGCAATACACTGGACACAATAATATAGGTCACACTGAAGTTCTGCTGTTTACCCACATTGCGGTGTACCTGCAGCCTGCCTGCAGATTTTACGTGCTTAGCCATAGACTTCGATTATATCCTGCAGGTGTTGGTGCACTTTCTGAATGCAGGAGTTTTGGTGCGCTTTGAGAAAGTGCACCACGCCTGCAGGATATAATAGAAGTCTATGGCAAAGTGCAGCTAACCCAGGAAAGTCGCAAATGCACTGTGCAGAAACCGCTGTGCAAGTAAACCGCAGCACATCATTGTGAAAGCAGCCTTATAGGGGGCTCAGAACAGTTAGGGGCAGATTCACGTACATCCGCGTAAAATTGTGCGGGCGTAACGTATCTGATTTACGTTACGCCTCCGCAACTTACACGGGCAAGTGTTATATTCTCAAAGCACTTGCTCCGTAAGTTGCATCGGCGTAGCGTAAATCGGCCGGCGTAAGCCCCTCCTAATTCAAATTTGGATCAGGGGGGCGTGTTTTATGTAAAAGTACTGTGACCCGACGTGATTGACGTTTTTGCGGAACGGCGCATGCGCCGTCCGTGGAATTTCCCAGTGTGCATTGCTCCAAAGTACGCCGCAAGGATGTCATTGGTTTCGACGTGAACGTAAATGACGTCCAGCCCCATTCACGGACGACTTACGCAAACAACGTAACTTTTCCAAATTTTGACGCGGGAATAACGGCCATACTTAACATTGAATGTGTTTTACCCTGGTTCTCCTCCTTCTTGGAAAACCGATCACAAATAGTGAAACTGGGGTCTTTCACTTCTGAAAAACGTACGGTGTCATGCGGAGTCCCTCAGGGATCTCCCTTATCGCCCGTATTGTTTAATATCTATCTTCGCCCCCTCTTTGAAACATCAGTAACCAGAAGTTACTTTACCACTCCTATGCAGACGACACACAACTGTATTTCCGTATCTGCAACAAAAAGGATCATTCTCTTGGACTAGAGAAATGCCTCACTCTAATAGATAACTGGATGACAAACAGTTATCTTAAACTCAATGGTTCGAAAACAGAACTTCTCCTGTTTCACGCTAACCGGAAAAATCACCCCGCGTCAACATGGACTCCCCCACCCATTCTGGGTAAAACTATCACCCCTAGCACCAAAGTCAAAAGTCTCGGAGTCATTTTCGATACCTACATGACAATGGATGCACAAATAGGGTCAGTAGTCAGCGGATCCCACCATCTGCTGCGCCTACTACGCAGACTCACGCCCTTTATCCCGAAAGAGGACATTGCAGTCGTGGTGGGAACAATCATCAATTCCAGACTCGACTACGCAAATGCCCTCTATCTAGGACTCCCCAAATACCAAATCACTCGTCTGCAAGTCGTTCAAAATACGGCCGCTCGACTAGTGACTGGAAAAAAACCATGGGAATCAATCTCACCTTCACTGAGATCCCTTCATTGGTTGCCGGTAAAAGACAGAATCACTTTCAAGGCACTCTGCCTAATACATAAGTGTATTCAAGGCAACGCCCCCCAATATCTATGCGAAAAAATAAAAGCCCATAACCCCAATCGCATTCTGCGATCCACCAATCAAAACCTCCTCCAGATACCCAAGGCCAGATACAAGTCCAAAGGAGATCGAAGATTTGCAGTCCAAGGACCTCGCCTGTGGAATGCACTACCAACCACCATCCGACTGGAGTCGGACCACTTGGCCTTCAGGAGAGATTAAAACCCATCTCTTCTGAGGTCAAGGGGTTCCTTACCCATGAAATAGTTACAGCGCCCAGAGGCGATTCGGTTCGCATGTGTTGCGCTTTACAAGTCTCTCTCTCTCTCTCTCTCTCTCTTGGCTGCGCCTCATATAGCAGGGGCAACTTTACGCCGGGAAAAGCCTAACGTAAACGTCATAACTGCGTCGGCCGCGCGTACGTTCAGGAATTTGCGTATCTAGCTAATTTGCATACTCGACGTAGAATTCGAAGGAAGCGCCACCTAGCGGTCAACCAAAAAATGCAGTTAAGATCCGACGGCGTAAGAGACTTTTGCCTGTCGGATCTAATGGATATCTATGCGTAACTGATTCTAAGAATCAGGCGCATAGATAAGACGGCGCAACGCAGAGATACGACGGCGTATCTGGAGATATGCCGTCGTATCTCGGTTGTGAATCTGGGCCTTAGTGTTCATTTAAAAAAAAATATTTGGTTGCCTACCCCTGGTCTAACTACTAAAATAATGATAATAAAATAAAAATTCACTTAGAGACTGAGAGGTCCCAGGCTTGGAATCCATGTGGCAACCTTTGAAAGAATAACTACAAATAGGTTTACCCACTTAAGTGAAAAAAATGATCTTACAGTTGCAAGAATATTAAAGAGAAAGTAAACCCTGATGGGTTTTACGTCCTCTTTATCTTCCTGCAGAGTTAAAGCATAATGGGCTACTATGCAACGCATAGTAGCCTATTATGTTTTACTTACCTGAAACCGAAGCCTGCGATGTCACCGCTGTCCCCACTGGCAGCGAGCATCCATCTTCACCCCTCTTCCTTCCAGGGCCGCGAACTCTGGCTCTGTAAGTGGTAGCAGTCGCTTGACGCGCAGGAGCCGCCAGTCAGGGCATGACCCTTTTAGAAGTGGCACGATCTGCCCTTTCATTCGCCGTAGACATCGGCGCACGGCTGTATTGTAAATATCTCCTAAATCGTAGATGTTTAGGAGATATTTACAGCACCTACAGGTAAGCCTTAATATAGGCTTACCTGTAGGTAAAAGTGGTTATACAGGGTGTACAGCCACTTTAAGGTAATCACTGGCCCTTTAATCCTTTAATAAACAATGGCTTCCTTTATTAGATTTGGATTTGTTTGGACTCTAGAATAATTGTGCTAACATGAGACATTCTATTTTATGTTCATTTTATAACAGTTACAGTTTATTGCTTTTTCTATCTTGTTGTATTTTACTTAATTTATGAGCTCTACTAAATAGAAAAGAATGTAAAACACACATTTATTATATTATTTTGTTTGTTTCAATTTTTTGTATGAATGTTTTAATTGTTAAAATACTTATGCTGTTTTTAATTGTTAAAACGCTTATGCTGTTTTAATTGTTAAAACACTTAACAATTTAACAAGATGTTCGCTTCAGCCATAATATTCTTAAAGCGGAGTTCCACCCACATTTTTCACTCCTCACCATGCAGCACTAATGTGTGCATTCTTAAAGGGTCAATAAAGGAAAAAATGTTTTTTCTTTAAAATAACAAACATGTTATACTTACCTCCACTGTGCAGTTCATTTTGCACAGAGTGGCCCCGATCCACGTCTTCTGGGGTCCCTCGGCAGCTGTCTCTGGTCCTCCCCACAAAAACTCATGACATTCATGCAAGAGAGCTTGCATGGTAATGAGTCCTTGCGATAGCCACTCACTGTATAACTCGGCCCGCCCCTCGGCGCTCCGCGTCACTGGATGCGCTGCTCTCAATCCATCCGCTCTAGCCAATAAGCGGCCAGGCTGAGTGGCAAAGAGGATCTCGGGACAGAGCGTGGGACTTTCGAGGGGTCAGGTAAGTAGAAAAAGGGGCTCGGGGGGGGGGGGGGGCGTCATCATCAGATGTTTTTTCACCTTAATGCATAGATTGCATTAAGGTGACATTTTTTTCCCCTTACACCTCCTTTAAAATGAATTGGCAATTTATTATTATTTATTTTTTTGTCCACTTACCTGTTTTTTGCTTAGATCTAATTTCACTTCCACCTCTAGGGGGCCGTGACTGCAGATGTAATTTCCAGTTTCGTATTGGCTCCTGGGAGATCTTGGCCAGCTTAGCATGGCGTCTATGGAAATTCTTTGCCAGTTTGGCATCTCACGGCTCCAGTAGCATTTAACATTGGCGTCAATGAAAAATCTTTTGTCAGCTTGGCATGGCTGTGCCATGCCAAAATGACCAAAATTTCACCGCACTGCACATGCGTGAGATCGGCAGGTGCATGCTGTGTAGCCAGCATGCACGGAATCCAGAAAGAAGGATTCAGATGCCCACACTGGAGATGGCCGCCCTGTGCAGAAACATCACAAAGTAAGAAAGCAATGCTGCACAGATTTTACAGCATACCTTTATTAGATTACATGGGGCATAAGTATTCTAGGGGTATTTTTATCTTAAAAGTCATATTTCGGCAGAACTCTGCTTTAATAGTTGTGTTAATACATGATTTCATGCCGTTATAGTTTCTTCAACACAACACATTTCCTATAAAGCTAATCTTCTTTCCAGTATAAGTAAAGATCCAATATTCAGCAGTTCCACAAGTGAGCATCATATAGTATGGACAATGGCAGACATTTTTTTTTTTTTACAAAAAGGGTTTTCTAGTGTAAAACAATTCTGTGAAACACCTTTAGGGTGAAGGACTGTTGCAGAAGTTAAACACATTTTAGCAGTCCTAGCTATTCAAACAACTACAACTTCTAGTATATTAAATATCATTTTTTAAATATTTGATTTAGATGTCAATATATTTTCCATTTATTTATTCATTGAAATGTCATTCCATCTATGGGCATCATTTGCAATCTTGTGAATAAATGGCCTGTATCTAAACTGATATACAGCGTGTTTGGAATCTTACTATTATGCCATGTACACACCATCACTTTATGTGATGAAAAAAAACGACGTTTTGAAAAACGTCAATTAAAATGACCATGTGTGGGGGAAAACGTTGTTTTATGTCTTTTTTTTTGTCTTTTTTGTGTCGTTTTTCAAAACGTTGTTTTTTGTGTCAATTAAAATGATAGTGTGTGGGCAAAACGACGTTTAAAACAACGTTTTTAAACCCGCACATGCTCAGAAGCAAGTAATGAAGCTAGCTTCAATGGAAAAGAGTGGTGAACGTAACCGCGCTTTGCTAGAGCATTTTGAAAAAACGATGGTGTGTAGGCAACGTCGTTTTTGAAAATGAAGTTTCAAAAACGTCGTTTTTTTTTCATCACATAAAGTGATGGTGTGTACGCGGCATAAGTTTGTTGATGCCCATCTTCTTATAAAGAAAAAAATCTCAACAAAATTCAGATATTGTATAAAAAAAGTTGGCTTGTTTTGTCTGAACAGGCTCTGCAGGATTCAATCTGGCCGGTCTGGTAGTGCAGGGATTTTGACAGAATTTTTTCTTGAACCTGAGCCCTTCAGTGCAAGGTGGTGAGAGGAACAATTAAGGCATGTGAATTTAGCCTTCCCTAAACCAGCCATTCTATTAGTCATTTACATAATGCTGAAGGCAAAAGTCAAATATGGGCCAGCGGAAGTTCCATTACAGGCAGTCCCCGGGTTACAAACAAGATGGGGACTGTAGGTTTGTTCTTAAGTTGAGTCTGTTTGTAAGACAGAACAGGTACATTTTTTAAGTGTAACTCCAGCCCAAAAAAAAAACATTTTTAAGCATTTTGGATAGCATAGGGAAGGCCCCTGTTCAAAAGATTTCCCCTCACTTTCTGTCCCAGTTGACAATTGGATTTTGAAAAATTTTGGTTGTTAGGGAAACATGGACTGGTGATAAAGCATCAGTGGAGACACATTTTCCCCATATTAACTCTTAGGCTGCATTCACACCTCCGCGGCGTATTTTGCCACGAATAGTGTAACTTTTTTTTTTTTTTTTTTACAAATCCTTCCCATTGCTTTGTATTGCCGAACGCCAATGCCGCCTGAAAAAAAGGGTCCGGGACTTTTTTTCAGGCGGCAGGCGTACGGCGTCTATGAGATGTGAACCATCTCATAGACAGCAATGGGAATTCTCCCCTCCAGCGGCACGAGCGTCCGGCGTTGGGCGTTTTGTCGCGGAGGTGTGAATGGGGCCTAACAGGAGTGAATTTCCCTTCCTAGGGGTAGATTTCCTCTCACTTACTGTTGTCTCCCTCCGTTTGTAAGTAGGAGTCGTTTGTAAGTCGGATGTTTGTAAGTAGGGGACCCCCTGTAGTTAACACACAGCAACAACAGGGACATAAAGGGATCTCCATCATATATAAAAACCTAGTTGAACTCCTGTACTGAATGCACCCTCTAAACATCACCTCAACAATAGATTTTCTTAGAATGCAACTTTTCTTTGAATTAGAAAAGCATCCAGCAGTAGCCTAAAGATGTGGAATATCCTGTCTAGTCAGTATTAAATGCCAGTGACTCTATTGTAATGTTTTTACATGACAGCAGCTTATTGGGAGGAGCATACATTTCAATCTATGGCATCCTAGCTGATTAGTAACTGTACTGTCTTTTGGACACACTGCTGTTATAAAGTATCTGTAAGATGACATAGTCAGTAATGCTGCTATGATAGGTCCACTGCTGTAATGTGGATGGAAGTCTGGTCCTTTCAGGAGAAAACTGACCATCTGCAGCTTGATTAGCTTGGTATAGTGCAGTGTGACTAGACTATTTCTGCTCAGTCTGCCTTTGAGCAATTACACGTAAAAAAAAAAAATGTACTAAGGCCAAAAAATAAGGACATACTAACCAGCATTAAAACAGGCTAGGGTATGTCCCCTGCACCCTGCAGTGACTTCTCTCTTTCTCACTGTCCCATAGCCAAACAGAAAATGGGAGGAAATTCCTGCAAATGAAGGGAATCTCTTAGTCACCAGAACTAGTGTCCCCATTGAAAGATTTTCCCTCTATTACTTTTCTGGGGACATCCCAAAATGTGTGATTTTCTTTACTTTAGCTTTCAGTGATAATGGTAAACAGGACAAATAGAGTGGGTGAATCTCCTAAATGGGGGCAAAGAAAGCAATAAAAACAAACAGAAGTACTAATCTCTCTTCACTCCATCCAAAATGTTTTGCCTTTAGTTATACTTTAAAGTGATTTTTTTTTTTTTTTAAACCAAAACAACAAACATGTTGTACTTACCTGCTCTGTGCAATAGTTTTGCACAGAGCAGCTTAGATCCTCCTTTTCTGGTGCGCTCCAGGTCCCTCCTCTTTGGCAAGTGCCCCAGGGAAAGACACCCAGGTGTACTCGCTCCCGAGCCATCCAGTCTGTGTCTATTGACAGGCGACTTGGCCCTGCCCCCCCCTCATCATAGCATTTGATTGACAGCAGTGAGAGCCAATGGCTGCCACTGCTATTAATCAACCCATTGAGGAGGGAGACAGCGGCATGCATGTCTCTGGATTGGATCGGGCTCAGGTAAGTATAAAGGGGGGGGCTGTGGGGGCATCCTGCAACAGAGAAGGTTTTTTACCTTAATGCATAGAATACATTAGGGTAAAAAATCTTGAGGCTTTAGAACTACTTTAAGGAAAACCCATTAGAATTTGTCATGTGTAGACACATCATATTTGCCTAGGGCTTTGGTAACCAACACGTGGCTGGCAGGCCAAATGCAGCCCACTGGCCATCTGCATGCAGCTTGTAGGCTACTGGGAACCATAAAGAAAGCAGAGCAGCAGAAGGGAGCCGGGTGCTGGAACATGCTGGAACACAAATTTTCTAGCACCCAGCACTGAATGAGAGAGACTGTACTGTTATCTCTGCCCACAGTACATGCAAAATTCCTGCTTGGGAAGAGAGATAGAGCAGAGCAGAAACATGTGATAGGTAAGTGATGGGTTAGCTTTCATTGCCAAAATACAGGGGAATGAGGGGGTTAACTTTAACTGCCAGCCCGCAGTACAGGGGGAGGAGGAGGCTTAACTTTCACTGTCAGTCCAAAATACAGGGGAATGAGGGGGTTAACTTTCACTGCCAGTCCACAATACAGGGGAAGAGGGGGGTTAACTTTCACTGCCAGCCCACAATACCTGGGGAGAAGGGGGTTACCTTTCACTAGACATGTGCACAACAACAAAAAATATTTTTTTTTTGTTTAGTTTCGTCTCGTTCCGTAGATTCGTAAAGATTCGTAATTTCAGGTAGGGGTTCGCAATGTTACGGTGGCGCAGCGTATCGTATTTACGCTATGCCGCCGTAAGTTATAGAGGCAAGTGCTGTATTCACAAAGCACTTGCCTTTTAAGTTACGGCGGCGTAGCGTAAATGGGGCCGGCGTAAGCGCGCGTAATTCAAATGTGAATGAGGGGGAGTGTTTTATGTAAATTCTTGGTGACCCGACGTGATTGACGTTTTTCCCGAACGGCGCATGCGCCGTCCGTGGAATTTCCCAGTGTGCATTGCTCCAAAGTACCCTGCAAGGATGTCATTGGTTTCGACGTGAACGTAAATTACGTCCAGCCCTATTCGCGAACGACTTATGCAAACGACGTAAAAAATTCAAATTTCGACGCGGGAACCATGGCCATACTTAACATTGTGTGCGCCGTCTAATAGTAGGAGTAACCTTACGCCGAAAAAAACTAACGTAAACAACGTAAAAAAATAGCGCCGGGCGTACGTAAATTTGTGAATCAGCGTATCTAGGTCATTTGCATATTCTACGCCGAAAACAACGGAATCGCCACCTAGCGGCTAGCGTAAATATGCACCCTAAGATATACAACAGTGTAAGAGACTTACACCAGTCGCATCTTAGGCTAATGTCGGCGTATCTTGCTTTCTGAATACAGAAAGAAGATACGCAGGCGCAGATTTGAATTTACGCGGCATATCTATAGAAACGCCGGCGTAAATTCTCTCTGAATCTAGCCCTTTGACTTTAGAAAGCAGAATACTATACAGCAAGTTACGCATGAGCATGGTTCTAGAATAAATTTAAAGCACTGGTCAAATGTAGCCAGTCATTCTCAATTTGTTGTATTTTGTACAGAACTGACTGGGTATCTTTAGCTGGCTTAAATTTGCCTGGATTCCAGGGCTGGATCTAGGAAAATTCTGCAGTGGTCTTTGCATCCCCAGATTTCAATGGTGCCCCCAAACCCAGTGATATTGGTACATTGCACACAGATTAATGCATCATATTTTGTCAGTAAATCTTTAATCTCCCTGTTATTGCCGGTCCTGGGAGTTTCTGGCTGGGGCACTGTGCTGTACCGATCTTCTTACTCAATATCTTATGCCGCATACAGACGGTCGTTTTTGTGATGAAAAAAAACGTTGTTTTTAAAAACGTAATATAAAATGACCGTGTGTGGGGAAAACGTTGTTTTATGTCTTCTGAAAAACGACAATTTTTTTTTCGAGCATGCTTGAATTTTTTATGTCGTTTTTCAAAACGTTGTTTTTTGTGTCACAAAAAATGACCGTGTGAAGCTAAAACGATGTTTAAAACAACGTTTTTAAACCCGCGCATGTTTAGAAGCAAGTTAGGAAGCGAGTTTGAATGGAACAGAGTGCCGTCGTACGTGCTGAACGTAACCGCGCTTTGCTAGAGCTTTTGGAAAAAACGATGGTGTGTATGCTACGTCGTTTTTGAAAATGAAGTTTGAAAAACGTCGTTTTTTTTCATCACAAAAAACAACGTTTTTTACATCACAAAAAACGTCCGTCTGTACGCGGCATAACTCACAAGAATCCTGTGAGAGAGATAATGGGGCACACAGGATCAACAGTGCCCAGCATATTGTATTGACTGAATAGGACAGAACAGGCTAAATCTGCCCCGTTTTCCATCCTATCACTGCTGTGTCTGCCCCACACACAATCCACCCCTGGTGTGCAAACACAGCAGTGAAAAGGGCTTGCTGTGTATGTGCAGATGATGAACTGGATACAGGTTACACAAAGTAGCAGTAGATCCTGACTGGATACATCTGAGGGTTTAATTGGTAAGAGCAGTCACACTGATTTCCACCTCTCCCTCTTGACATTTGCAGATATTCTCCCCCTCTGCTGTTCTGACTGAAAAAGACTGCTGTTCCTCTGAATAGCAATATGCACACAGATTACTTTTCAGATGCATTTGACAGGTGGTGAAGAGGCAATATGTTTTAACCCCCTAAATGCATTCGACGAGTGATAGTGCCAGACGAATGCAACAAGGAATATAATGGTTTCCGCAACTGTTAAGCAAAGTATTGCAGCTGCAGCATGTGTACACCCCCAGCTACTGCCTTGTCAGCTTAGGGTCCATTCACGCCAGCCACTATGTTACAACATGCTGTGTGGTACATATTGTACTATTCTTTTTCTTTTTTTTTAAACAAGCTTTTTTGAAGTGTCACGCAGACATTTCATAAGGTTCAATTGGCTGCCAGCCAGTATGAGGTGGTGGATTGCCTCATACTGGTAAAATGCATTGTGTCTGGTATGTCCAGTTCACACCACTGCAAAGCAGTGGTGTAGCTTTAAGTAGCAATCAGATTTCCTCTTTTTTTCTTGAGTATTGTGTGCGCAGGTTGAAATAGCCAGTTGACCAGCTGTCCTGGACAGAAGGACAGGAGGTTAGGAATTAATGCCTTTCCCAGTTCTTTGGTCTTTTGGCAGGTTATTCCTGAGCCTGCTGGCGAATCCTGTGATATAAATAGGGACAGAAGTCCAAATCTAGTCCATGCTAGGGTCAGTTTGGGTTGGGTTACCTCTTACACCATGTTCCCGAAAAAGGCCTAGTGGAGAGATAACACTAACCCATATGGGAGAGAGACAGAAAATTACACTCATGAAGAGCAGAAGGATGTTGCACATTACTACCTGGATGTAAAGTTATTAGAAGTTATTAGAACCTGGGGTTCACCCCGAAGACACCAGCCCTGGAAGAATGCCTCTGATGTATTACACAAACACTAGCTTTGCATGTATTCTGGGGCAGCACACAGCCTGAAGTTAAAGTTAGGGAATTAGGAAAGAATTATGCATGTGTATGTTGGACTCTGTAATTGTCCTTTTGCTCTTTTCTAAGTAAAGCATTTGAAATATTGTCCTTGTCTGGTCTGAAGTTAGTGAAAGGGGTGTATTGCAAGTAACCAGCACACATAGCCTACTGAGTGGATCTTAAACACATTGCGGTATGAAGACATTGGTGTGGAGTGGAGCAGTGTGAAGATGCAAGTGGCTACCTAGGGCAACAGATATGTTACAGCAGCCTGTTGGTAGCGTGATCCTGTTATAGGTGGAATCGCCTCTAGTAGCAAAGGAAGTTGTTGCCACTCCTTCCATCAATGGTCTGTCTCCCAGAGTAGTGGGAGCGGATTCACGCTGCAGAGGTTTCCATCCTGTACAGAGGTATGGAATTTTACACGATTGGACTGTCTATTCGTGTTTCATCCCTTCGTCAATGTAGGACACAGCATTCCTATGGGCAAACAGATAACCATCCGTTACTATCTGTTAACCTCCGCTTCCGATTTTGGCAGTTTTTTGTAATGTATAAGGCTACATCGAGATCCGTGAAAGTGGATATTATATCAGTTAAAAAGAGTTTTGAAGAAATTTAAATTATTTTGTTTATATGTGAACTCAACCTTTGACCCAGGCAGTAGTTGGACAATAGGAGGTACATTGGAAGTACATCCCCATGGAGAAACATGGCCAGAGATGTCTCCCAGAAACAACTAATAAACCTGGTGCATGAAAGGCCAGGCTTGTGGGACTCAACATGTAGGGACCACATGTAGTAATGTGACCTGATACAACCTGGTCATAGCAGTTGCAAACCTCCATCCCTGATATATATATACTAAACAGCAAAGAGGGGGAAAGAATGGGACTTTGCATGAGGCCTGTCACTGAATTGATACCTTGTTCATATTGATCATTAAATTACTATTGATCACAAATCAAGTTAAAAAGTAAATTAATTTTGATTACAAATCAAGTTAAAAAGTATCATTAATCTTTGGTAAAAGACATGATATATTATGAATAACGGTTCACTTATATAAATAAAATTATTATACGATGTAAAATACAACATAATTAGCAATACAATTTCCTAAATCACTCATCCATTAATAACAATTGAATAAACATAAGCAAATGCGCTTTAGTGAGCCAAACTTGTCTGGGCATCTGTTCAATATGTATACTCGACGCATTTCATGGCTATTTGTCAGGAGTAAATGCTCTGGAAATAAATCAATAACATATCTATAAATATGGAATAGCCTTTAAGTGGAGAACCATCTCTCAAAAAAAAGGTCTATAACTTCCAAAACAGCCCAATAGCGATGCCCCAACCTGTGTCCAAATGAGGAAGGGGGACAGGGATGATGATCTTACCCAGTGATGAGTTGAGGAATCCAATCCGGACTTGAGAAAACAGCAAGGTGAAGGCCAGGTGACCATATCACAACCATGTGAATGTTGTGTATGATTGACAGCCCACACTGCTCTGCAAGGATATGTAAATAAAACCGTGTGAAATAAATTAATGAACTAAGAATTAATTAAAAAAAACCTATACCAAATAAATGAGAGGGGTGTGACAAATATATGTAATTACTGCAGTGAACTGGGGTGTGCTAAGGGAACTGCAACCAACACTGTGTCGGGACCACAGTGACAGTGGCACCACAGCAACTATGGGATGAAATCTCTAGGATTGTGACACCAAATTGGTCCACCATGACTCCCAAACAGCGTGAGCAACATGGTACGTGTTGCCCAACGACAGCATTCTCTCTTCTCAGTGTTTTTATGGAATCATGAGATTATGGAAACATGTGAGTAATGTGCTGTTCAGTCTCTCACTGCAGCAGAGCCAAACCATGTGGCACTCTGCTTTGTATGTATTGTTATTTACAGTTTGTAGTAATGCATGGGAATTTGAGGTCAGTGCTCATCCTTTCTGGCCTCTCTAATGAAGTGTGCACCTTGTCCCAGAAGGACATCATTTCTGTGTCTATTGCTGTCCTTGTGGCACATGGAATTTGTGGTGACCTAAGCATAAAAATATTTAACATATGCCAACTTAGTACTGCAATGATGCCTTGTTGTTCATCGGAATATGTGGGCAGCATTCTGTGCACATGATGTTTAAAGCGGGAGTTCACCCATAAAACAATTTTTCCCCTTAGATGGATGCTCGTTTTGTCTAGGGGAATCGGCTAGTTGTTTTAAAATATGAGCCGTACTTACCGTTTTCGAGATGCATCTTCTCCGTCGCTTCCGGGTATGGGTCTTCGGGAGCGGGCGTTCCTTCTTGATTGACAGTCTTCCGAGAGGCTTCCGACGGTCGCATCCATCGCGTCACTAGTAGCCGAAATAAGCCGAACGTCGGTGCGGCTCTATACTGCGCCTGCGCACCGACGTTCAGCTTCTTTCGGAAAATCGTGACGCGATGGATGCGACCGTCGGAAGCCTCTCGGAAGACTGTCAATCAAAATAGGAACGCCCAGTCCCGCAGCCCATACCCGGAAGCGGCGGAGAAGATGCATCTCGTAAACGGTAAGTACAGCTCATATTTTAAAACAACTAGCCGATTCCCCTAGACAAAATGAGCATCCATCTAAGGGGAAAAAGTGTCATGTACAGGTGAACCCCCGCTTTAATATTGTGAATAGGCAAGGGCATGATGACTACTCCACAGACTATGGAGTCCTATTTGTTATAGCTTTTTTTCTTCGCCACTTTACTTAAAACCTTTCTCAATGTGTGTTACAGGGTTTGAAAAACAGAAGGTGGCATTCTCTGAGAGACCATTTTCCAAGAGATTTGAAGGATGAGGTAGAGTGTGTAAGCTGTTCCCGAGCTACCAAAAATAAAACATCAGTCTTCTTCAAAATGCTGTATTTTCAAAGGAAAGTCATGGACCATAAGTGATGTTTGGATGTTCCATCTAGAAAGTGAAAAAAGTAGCTCTCCATATAGTAAGGTTTTGTGACCAAATGTTCCTCCTTTTTATTGTAGTACATCATCAAGCATCTAGTGTGAGGAGAACACTGAAGACAATGAGACAGAAGCAGTGCAGGGAGGTGAGCAAGCCACACAAGAGGTAGAAGGCCAGTCCCAGTCTGTGGATGAGACAGCACGTGCAAGTGCACATCCGAGCCCTTCGCAAATATCCGTACATGTAAGCATACTATTCATTACTAAGCTTTATCAGATGTACACCAAGGCATCATTGTATTTCTCAATCAGCATATTATTTTCTATAGGTTAGTCATGACAGGCCAACAACATCACGATCCTCGTGACATGTCAAAAAGCCTGAAAATCCTGAGATGGATAAAGCCATGAAGTCCTTCATGGGCAAAAATGACAGAGTAAGGATCCATTCTGTGATTCAAATAACTCAAATACATCCTTCCTGAGGACAATTTATCATACACTTCAAAAAGCACCAGCAGAAATGCAGGTGGAGATACATATGGGTATATTTAATTATGTGGTGGATGTATTATAGCTGCCGAGTCAGGAATTCCATTGCCCACCATTAGCCAATATGAACCCCCTCAGAGGTGATACCATCAATATCCGTATGGGTACCCATGGCTTCCAGCCCAGCCATATCTACCACCCTATCCAAAGACCCCTTTGCATTCATACAGCTCAAAGCACAATACCCAGAGGCCTTCTTATGTAAGTTCCTCTCCTGCTCATTCCTCACAGGGAACATATTCTCCAAGTGTAAACACTAGCTCAAATTCCGCAGATGTTTCTCAAGCTAATAGCCAAACCAGCTCTGGTTCTTCTTCCCAACCTTCTACTTCATATTCCCCCATCCCCCACCTCTTTTTATCAGGATTTGTAACCAGGTTTTTGCTTTAAATTATGACTTTTTGGAAAGTTTGCATATTTTATGCTTTGTTAAAGCTTTAACAAATAATAAAAGTAAAGTGAAAAAAACTTTAATTTTAAACGGTTTTGCAGAATAATAAAACTAAAACTGTTTTGAACATATCAGGTGTATTTGTGTCTTTTTATGCTATCAAAACCCAATGAAATAACCAAAATGGTATGTTGAATCGCCCTTCTCTCAGTCTTCAACCAATTACAGACTGGAATTAGAGCTGCTGCCATATGTCTCAATGTCCACAGCGATAAATGTCTAATTGCTATCACAGATAGCCATGAGGACCAATGAAAAATATTTTTTTGTAATTGCGAAATCTAGACCCGGACCGTGTAGGCTTTCCATCAAGGGCTCAGATACAATTTGGAAAGTTTACTAGATTCCAAAATCCATCTGTTATTCTTCGCCACATGTTTCCATCTGGTAATGGCATCACTGCTGGACACAGCTCTTCCCATATGGCTAAGAAAGTATCATGCACTATCTCCGAAATAGTTAAAATGTCCAGTAAAAAATAATGATTTAAAGAGGTATAGGACTGGTCAGTAGCAAGAAACCTAGAAAAAAATGTAACATCTTTTCAGCTTTTTAACCACTTAAGACACGGCTGGGCACATCCACGTACCTGTACGTGGCCCTTTAAAGGGTCACTAAAGGAAAAAAAAATTGCCTAAAATTAATGTCTGCAAGGTAGACAGACAGAATAGTGTAATGATTCTGTTAAAAAATGAGTAAATACCTATTAAATTCCTTCATCTATATCACCTCCGGCATTCTAGTTTCTGTTCTCTCATTCACGTCCTGGTTTGCATCGCTCGTTCATGTAAGAACTACATTTCCCAGTATGCATTGTGGCACGCCCAGTAATTCACACCTCCTTGAAGTCTCTAACACGTAGAGAGCATCCTGCCGTACAGATGTAGTTCCCAGGAGGGGATGAGCACGTTACTGACCACCGCAGTAAAGCCTCCCTTTACGGTGGTGAGTAAAATCAGACAAGCAGGAAGTGAACAGAATAGAGAAGAAATAGAGAAACCTCTGAGCAAAAACAAACAATGAGGAAGTGAAAAGAGGAATGTCTGCAGGTAAAGGATGCTTATTATGAAAAAAATGTTTTTCCTTTACAACCCCTTTAAGCCCAGCCGCGGGGTCGCGTGTGCACGCGACCCGGTCCGAAGCTCCGTGACCGCGGCCGTGGGACCCGATCGCCGCTGGAGTCCCGCGATCGGTTCCCGGAGCTGAAGAACGAGGAGAGCTGTGTGTAAACACAGCTTCCCCGTTCTTCACTGTGGCGCTGTCATTGATCGTGTGTTCCCTGATATAGGGAAGCACGATTAATGACGTCACATGTCCAGCCCCCCTACAGTTAGAAACACATATGAGGTCACACTTAACCCCTTCAGCGCCCCCTAGTAGTTAACTCCCAAACTGCAATTGTCATTTTCACAGTAAACAATGCATTTTTATAGCATTTTTTTGCTGTGAAAATGACAATTGTCCCAAAAATGTGTCAAAATTGTCCCATGTGTCCGCCATAATGTCGCGGTCATGAAAACAATCGCTGATCGCTGCCATTCGTAGTAAAAAAAAAAATTATTAATAAAAATGCAATAAACCTTTCCCCTATTTTTTAAAAACTATAAATTGTGCGCAAACCAATCGATAAACGTTTATTGCGATTTTTTTTTTACCAAAAATAGGTAGAAAAATATGTATCGGCCTAAACTGAGGAAAAAATAAGTTTTTTTTATATATTTTTGGGGAATAATTATTATAGCAAAAAGGAAAAAATATTGCATTTTTTTCCAAATTTACGCTCTATTTTTGTTTATAGCGCAAAAAATAAAAAACCGCAGAGGTGATCAAATACCACCAAAAGAAAGCTCTATTTGTGAGAAAAAAAGGACGCCAATTTTGTTTGGGAGCCACGTCGCACGACCGCGCAATTGTCAGTTAAATCGACGCAGTGCCGAATCGCAAAAACTAGCCGGGTTCTTTACCTGCATAAAGGTCGGGGTCTTAAGTGGTTAAGTAAAACAAAATTCTACTGGCACATAAATGGATACAATATATATTATCTATACATACTGTATATATACACACACACAGTAGACCAACAAAAAAATGACACTTGATAAATGAATGACTTCTTACCTCAAAGTCACTAAGAGACGTTCATCTGCAGGTACACAGCTGCAGCTGTGGGTGCAGCTGGTTCAGTAAGTAGTCGAATGTGCCCAAGGCCATTCTGGTGAAGTTGACAAATTTTGTAGGATACTGTCAGAGGCTCCTAAATGCAAGTTACTGAGAAGATGTATATTGACACGGGGACTCGAGAGTTGACTTGAGAAGAGTTACAATGCAAGTGTGCACGGTATAAGTTCATCTCTGAGAGTAGAGGCCTACCTTGAGGTGGATTATTTACCCACGGCAGCCTCAGCCTTGTCCCGGGGGATCGATGAAAATGGCACAAAGTAAAGGTACCCCATGTGTAGTAAAGTGACTCAAGGTACCTAGCATAGCCAGAAGAACCCACTCTAGATTAGGCCTGTCATGTAACCCTTGCTTGGCGCCCAACAAGGAGGGAAACATGGAGGATATAATAACCACCCAGTCAGATTAACCCCAGCACTCACCTCCTCTCGCAAATGTAATAGAACCAAGCTATGAATAAGGCCCACCAGAGGATTTCCTGGTAACTATACAGTAATTGCTGGCAGTGTTGTATCTTCCTTCAGGGACTATTCACAAGTGTGTGTGATGCAGCAACACTAAACTATACATTATATACATTACCATGCATTTCTGCAATGCACCTTCTTTACAGACAGTCTACTGTGCATCAGAATTAATGGCACCTCACTGCCCTCTACAGTAGAGCCTAATGCATGATGTACCACAGCACACCACAACTCACACACAATGCATTGTGGTGTGCTGTGTTGCTAAAAAAAACGGGCATGTGAGTTTTTGATACATTTGATCATTTGTGAATGGGCTAACACAATGCATATTAGCTCATGAAGTTCACACATTAACGCATGTTTGTTAATGCACGTTCACGAGAGTCATAGCGGTAAAACCATTTTGAGGCTCACAATCATATACAACAGCTTATAAATACTTTAGACTTTGCTTTGATTGCACTGAAACATTTTCATTCTATCACTCATTTTAACCACTTAACACCTGCCCGCCGTCAAATGACTGTCATATGACGTACTGTTATTTAAAGCTGGGAACACAATGCGCAAGCCCGGTGGCCATGATGGCCGCCGGGCACCCGCGGCGATTGCCCAGTAACTGAGCAGGACCGTGGATCTCTATGTGTAAACACAGAGATCTACGTCCTGTCAGGGAGAGGAGACCGATGCTGTGTCCCTTGTTCATAGGGACACAGATCGGTCACCTCCCCCAGTCACCCCCCTCCCCCTACAGTTAGAACACTGACTAGGCTACACATTTAACCCCTTCCCCGCCCCCTAGTGGTTAACCCCTTCCCTGCCAGTCACATTTATACAGTAATCAATGCATATTTATAGCACTGTTCACTGTATAAATGTGAATGGTCCCAAAAATGTGTCAAAAGTGTCCGATGTGTCCGCTATAATGTCGCAGTCCCGAAAAAATTGCAGATCGCCGCCATTCCTAGTAAAAAAATAAAATAATAAAAAAATAATAATTATGTCCCCTATTTTGTAGGCAATATAACTTTTGCGCAAACCAGTCACTATGCGGTTATTGCGATTTTTTTTTTTTACCAAAAATATGTAGAAGAATACGCATCGGCCTAAACTGAGATAAAAATTATTATTATTTTTTTTTTAAATGGGATATTTATTATAGCAAAAAGTAAAAAATATTGTGTTTTTTTTTTCAAAATGTATGCTCTTTTTTTGTTTATAGCCCAAAAAGTATATACCGCACAGGCGATCAAATACCACCAAAAGAAAGTTCTATTTGTGGGGAAAAAAGGAAGTCAATTTTGTTTGGGAGCCACCTAGCACGACCGTGCAATTGTCAGTTAAAGCGACGCAGTGTCGGAAGCTAAAATTTCGTCTGGGCAGGAAGGGGGTGTATGTGCACAGTAGGCAAGTGGTTAAAGAAATATTGGCAAAAGCCACCTTTATGTAATAGCGGTCAATGTGCTTTTTTGTAATCATGTATGGGTTATGATGTTAGCTTGATTAATATTTGCAATGAAGTACTCTCTCCCACATTGCATAAAGAGCATGACCGTGCGTGTGTGTTAATTGTTATAGCAATGTTTCTGCCGTCAGTTCCTTCCTTATTTTTAGTAATTACTGTTCTTGTTGGATGGAAACCATGGTTTCCAATCAAATTACATCTCAATTGAAGACAATTAAATATATGAAAATAATTATAGTCAAGTGTTTAAAGGAAACATTTACTCAGATAATTCATACTTAGCTATTGTTGTTCTCTGCTTCTGCCTGGCTGTCATAATGATTCCCCAGCTTCACTTCCTGGCACAAAAGTAGGTCCAAGGAGTATGTACCTTACTGAACCTGTAATGGATTGCCTTACCCCTTTATGATGGAGGATAAAACAAATCTTAATGCCTGAACACAGTTTTTCAACTTTGACATGTGTTTGTAAAACTGTACAGACCATGGCAGCTACTTATGCCATGTACACACGATAGGTTAGTCTGATGAAAACGGTCTGATGGACTGTTTTCATCAGACTAACCTATTGTGTGTGGGCCCCCATTGTTTTTTTATCCATCAGTCAAAAAAATAGGAACTTGTTTTAAAATTATCTGATGGATAAAAAAACCTATAGAAAAAAACGATCGTCTGTGGGTACGTCCATCGGTTAAAAATCCACGCATGCTCAGAATCAAGTCGACGCATGCTTGGAAGCATTGAAATTCATTTTTTTCAGCACATCGTTGTGTTTCACGTCACCGCGTTCTGACAAGATCGTTTTTTTAACTGATGATGTGTAGGCATGACTGATCATCAGTCAGCTTCATCGGATAACTGATGGAAAAATCCATCAGACCGTTTTCATCAGACTAACCTATCGTGTGTACAGGGCATTAGTATATCCAGGTGAATTATACCTTGCTTATTCCAGGACAAATTGGGCTTTCATTTGGTTGCACATCCTGATGGATTTCTCCAGTTTTTTTTAAATCAAAGCAAAATTGACAATACCACAGATGTGTATATTATTTGTTGTTTTTCAACATAGCAGGGCCCAGAACAACACTGATACTAAATAAAAAAAATCCACTGATCATGACTTTTGACTCTAAACCTTTGACCTTGATTTTTTACTCTGAGCATGACCTTTGACCCTAAACTTAACCCTAACCCTGGCACTGACCTAGTTTAAACCAGGATCTACAGTGCCTTGAAAGGGTATTTATACCCCTTAACATTTTCCACATTTTGTCATGTTACAACCAAAAACATAAATGTATTTTATTGGGATTTTATGTGATAGACCAACACAATGTGGTACATATTGTGAAGTGAAAGGAAAATGATAAATGGTTTTAATTTTTTTTTTTTTTACAAATAAATATCTGAAAAGTGTGGCTTGCATTTGTATACAGCCCCCCTTACTCTGATACCCCTAACTAAAATCTAGTGGAATCAATTGCCTTCAGAAGTCACCTAGTAAATAGAGTCCACCTGTGTGTAATTTAATCTCAGTATAAATACAGCTGTTCTGTGAAGCCCTTGGAGGTTTGTTACAGAACCTTAGTGAATAAACATCATAATGAAGACCACAGAACACACCAGACAGGTCAGTGATAACGTTGTGGAGAAGTTCAAAGCAGGGTTAGGTTATAAAAATATATTCCAAGCTTTGAACATCTCACTGAGTACAGTTCAATCCATCATCGGAAAATGGAAAGAGTATGGCACAACTGCAAACCTAACAAGACATGGCCATCCACTTAAACTGACAGGTTGGGCAAGGAGAGCATTAAACAGAGAACGATTAAAAGTAGGGGGGTGTAGTGGCGCTTACTGGTACTAAAAATGTTTAAACATATAAATAACAGTACTGCTAGAGGCAATAATAGAACCAATTATAGAACAACTTCTATTGGGCGAATCCACCAATTGCTGTATATTTAAATATGTATCACTCCAAATAAAACCTGCACAGCATCAATTAATTAATGTGGAGGGTGATGGGAGTGAAATAATAATAAAAGGTTACCTGTTAAGGTAAACGTGCTGCCCTGAGCACAGTACTTGATGGAATGAACAATGAACACTATCTATATATAGTCATACACAGACATGACCATTGCAGCAAAAATATGCATAGGATAAATAATAATAACGTGTTGAATAAACAATACATAGTGTAAAGTGCTACATCAATTAAAGTGCAATGTGAAAAAATAATGCTGTAAATAGTCCAGTGAAAGCAGTTAATACAAAAAATTCCAATTAAACTGTCCAAAAAAACATGCATGAGAGGAAAAAATCTAATCCCAAAAATTATTTTGCAGTGAAACATTGTGTCTCATAAAATAAATCCACCAAGGGATCAAACACAATGAAGTGACATAGATAATAAAAACATGCTAAAGTGTCAAGTGCACAATCGTGCAAAATATAGCAAATCCAAACTTCAGAAGCAACTAAAAATACAGGGCCAGATTCACAGAGCAAGTACGCCGGCGCTTCATTTAAATGAATCACGCCCCCTACCCGCCGATTTGAATTACACGCCGAGAAATACACTACACCGCCGTAACTTACAGCTCAAATTCTTCCTGGATTAGTCTTAGAGCCAGGTAAGATATGGCTGCGTAGCGTATCTCTCTCTTTCTAAATCTATGTGAATCTGGCCCACAGTTTCAATCACTGATTTCCAGAGTGTGCAAGTGTTCCACCAATAGTCCACAATTGATGCTTCAGTGCCTGAAGATAAGCATACGTGCTTGCAGATAAGGACAAACGCCAAAGGTCCCACAGTGCAGCTGTAAAGTGAGTGTTTATACCAGCCCCTTACCTTAAAGAGGCTTATATTAAGCCTATAGTTTTGCTGATTAAGCTGGGAGTGTATCTCCCATAGGCAGCCTGCTGCTCCAATCCTACAGATTGGACAAGCTCACAGATCCCACAGATCCCACAGATCCCAGCGATGGCACTCAAATAAAAAACAGGGAAGCCTCCATAGCATAAAACCAATGACAATTTATTAATAAAAAACGCAGATTCCACTCACAAACAAACAATGTGTCATCAGCATGTATCGTGCATAGAATGTCTCCGCTCTGCGGCCGCGAGCGGATGACGTCACCACCAGCTCTCCTCAGTCCTCACGTGTATCGTGACACCACACGTCTCTTAGTCATGACTAAGATGCAATCGTATCTTGTTTTGTAGATACAAAACAAAGATACAACGCAGGAAATTTAAAATTACGCCAGGGGATCAATAGATACGCCGGCGTAATTCTTTTGTGGATCTGCCCCTGTATTTTTAGTTGCCTCTGAAGTTTGGATTTGCTATATTTTGCACGATTGTGCACGTGACACTTTAGCATGTTTTTATTATCTATGTCACTTCATTGTGTTTGATCCCTTGGTGGATTTATTTTATGAGACACACTGTTTCAATGCAAAATAATTCTTTGGATTTGATTTTTTGCACTCATGCATGTTTTTTTGGACAGTTTAATTGGAATTTTTTGTATTAACTGCTTTCACTGGACTTTATTTACAGCATTATTTTTGCACATTGCACTTTAATTGATGTAGCACTTTACACTATTTATTGTTTATTCAACACGTTATTATTATTTATCCTATGAATATTTTTGCTGCAATGGTCATGTCTGTGTATGACTATATATAGACAGTGGGGTAGATTCAGATAGAATTTACGCCGGCGTATCCATAGATACGCTGCGTAAATTCAAATCTGCGCCGGCGTATCTACTTTCTGTATTCAGAAAGCTAGATACGCCGACATTAGCCTAAGATACGACTGGCATATGTCTCTTACGCCGTCGTATCTTAGGGTGCATTCTCACGCTGGCCGCTAGGTGGCGCTCCCGTAGTTTTCAGTGTAGAGTATGCAAATTACCTACTTACGCCGATTCACAAATGTACGTGCGCCCGGCAGTAGTTTTTTACGTCGTTTGAGTAAGTCGTTTTCGTCGTAAGGTTGCTCCTGCTATTAGGAGGCGCAGCCATTGTTAAGTATGGACGTCGTTCCCGCGTAGAAATTTGAAAATTTTACGTTGTTTGCGTAACTCGTCCGTGAATGGGGCTGGACGCCATTTACGTTCACGTCGAAAACAATGACGTCCGTGCGACGTCATTTAGCGCAATGCACGTCGGGAAATTTCACGGATGGGCGCATGCGCAGTACGTACGGCGCGGGAACGCGCCTAATTTAAATGATCCACTCCCCCTACCTGGATCATTTGAATTAGGCGGGCTTGCGCCGGGGGATTTACGCTACGCCGCCGCAACTTTACAGGCAAGTGCTTTGTGAATCAAGCACTTGCCCGTAAAACTTGCGGCGGCGTAACGTAAATGTCATACGTTACGCCGCCGCAGATTTGCCCGATTCTACGTGAATCTGGGCCACTGTTCATTGTTCATTCCATCAAGTACTGTGCACCCTCCACATTAATTGATTGATGCTGTGCAGGTTTTATTTGGAGTGATACATATTTAAATATAAAGCAATTGGTGGATTTGCCCAATAGAAGTTGTTCTATAATTGGTTCTATTATTGCCTCTAGCAGTACTGTTATTTATATGTTTAAACATTTTTAGTACCAGTAAGCGCCACTACACCCCCCTACTTTAAATCGTTATCAGTGTGTGAACACTATTAGTTGTGGCTGCTGCTTAGCAGATTTATCAGTTATTTCATTTGTTTAGTTCTCTATGCTCTGGTTGGCTTTTATATTAAACAGAGAAGCAGCCAAGAGGCCCAACTAACACTGCACATCACCCTGAACACACCATGAAACATGGTGGTGGCAGCATCATGTTGTGGGGATGCTTTTTTTCAGTAGGGACAGGGAAGCTGGTCAGAGTTGATTGGAAGATGGATGGAGCCAATCTTAGAAGGAAACCTGTTAGAGTCTGCAAAAGACTTGAGACTGGGGCGGGGGTTCACCTTCCAGCAGGACAACAACCCTAAAAATACAGCCAGGGCTACAATGGACTGATTTAGATCAAAGCACATTCATGTGTTAGAATGGGCCTGTCAAAGTCCAGACCTAAATCCAATTGAGACTCCGTGGCAAGACTTGAAAATTGCTGTTCACAGACGCTCTCCATCCAATCTGACAGAGCATGAGCTTTTTTTGTATTTTTTCCCCCATTCAAGAGATGAAAAACACAGGGGCGTGCTATACAGTGAATTATAACTGTCATAGCCAATCACAGTGATGAGGTGATTGGGAACAAGTTTTCCTGTTTTCCAATCAGTTGTATTAGACCCATAGCTGTCAATGAGAGCTCAGTCTCTGTGCTGTAAACACAAACAGAGTAGTGCATACAGTATATGTTGCCCTATTGACAAAGACCGACTGCTGCGAGGCTTGCGTATGCTTGGTCGGATAAGGTTAGATGGCCCAGTTATTAGGGGGAGTGTTTTTCAGTCCAGAATTCAACCATTAATTACATAGAGCAAGACATGATTCCCTGTTTAAAAAAAATACCAGTCCAGTAAATAATGTGTCATTTTAATATATTATAATTATTTTATTATACAGCTATTATGAAAATGTTATTTTTTATAATGATTGAAATCTGCATTGTCACTATCTCGTCCACAGTATGGTCTGAATTTCCTGTGAACAGTGGCAGGACAGGATATTTGAGCACCCAAACTAAAAAGGCCAGACTTCCCCCCCTCAAATGAGCTGTGAACTACTTCAGCAACTTGGTTTCTGAATTGTCCGAGGTGGCTTTCTCTTCTACCCACCCTTGATGGCACCAAAGGCAAAGAATCTCAAGGTTGCTACCTCTTCTGTCCACCCCTCAACCCAACCCTGTCTGTGAAGAAGACTTAAGCCTTGTACACACGGTACGATTGTTGGCCAAAAGAGCATACTAACGGTACACAATTGTCATGCCACAAACAAGAACGTAGTGACGTACTACGAGGAATTTCAGTTCTTGAGTGCCACCCTTTGGGCCCCTTCTGCTAATTTCGTGTTTGGTGAGCATTGATCCTGAGCATGCATGCTTGTACTTTTTGTGTGACGGATTTGTGTACTGACCATGAGAAAATCTGACCACAAACTGTTGTCTGCCGGAAATTTACTAGCATGTCATCCAACATTTGTTGTCCGAAAGTTGGATAACAATTGTCAAAAGGAGCATACTGACGATAAGATTTTAGGACAACAGTCTGTCAACAGACAATCCCCTGCCAACAATCGTATTGTGTGTACAAGGCTTAAAGTGGATGTAATCCCAATTCACAAAATTTGAGCTGGCCACATTTATCTGCAGTATTTTGTTATCTCTCTTCAAAGAGCTAAGTCCCAAAGCTCTCTCCTGAGGCTCTCTACACATGACCGAGAAACTCGACGGGCGAAACACATCGTTTTCCCCGTCGAGTTCCTTGTTCGGCTGTCAAAAAAGTAATCGAGCCAAATTTTCCCTTTGCCCAACGAGGAAATAGAGAACATGCTCTCTATTTGGCCAGAGGAGTTCCTCGAAGGGTTTCTCGGCAGAATACGTCTCCCATCGAGTTTCTTGCTGAATTCTGCCGAGAAAACCAGTCGTGTGTACGGGGCCTGACCCATTCCTCTGTTATCAGCCTGATAACTCCTGCCAAATTCTCTAACATATAAATGACACAGACAAAAGCAGCCTGACATTTCTGTCAGGGGAGGTTGCTAAAATAGATTAGCAGGGAGCTGGCCCGGTTACAAAACACCTCTGATAGTCTCTGCCTATGATGAGAGGGGCCGTGTTTCTTTCATTCAATCAGCACTTTTAGCTATCTTGGTTGTATGCTCAGACATCACACTCTGTGTTAAACAGGAAGAGAACATTTCCTAACTTTCTGAACTTTCTAAACAGTATATAAATGTGAAGACAGCCGATATACATGTAAAACCTATGTAGGGAGATTTAGTTCATCGATGTGTATAATCCGAAGCTGTTCACTTCACTGGGTGTATGGAGGGTTTACATCCACTTTAAGTCTTCTGTTTTAAGTCTTGAAACAATTTGAACACATAGATCAATGTAAAAGAATAGTTAGTCCCAGGTCACAATGGCGCAAATTGGCCTGCGACTCGACACAGCCATTCCAAACAATGCGACTCAAGCCAAAAAAGATTCCTGCACGACTCTGATTCGACTTAGAATACCCTAGTCGCAAGCAAGTCACACTGCATAGTCCTGCTGAAAATCTCCTTGGTTAATACTGCTGCGACCCCATTGTTGCCAAGTTGCACCAGTGTGAACCGGCACTTATGGATTTTTTTTCTCAGCAGTCCTGTGTTGAATTGACATGTAGTAGTCAGGATCAGGATCTGTACATGTCTTTGCCCATGTATAGTGTTTGAATTCTTTTTTCATGTGAAGTCTTATGCCCCGTACACACCATCACTTTATGTGATGAAAAAAAACGACATTTTCTGTGAACTAAAAAACGACGTTTTTGAAACTTCAATTTTCAAAGACGAAGTTGCCTACACACCATCGTTTTTCTCACAATGTTCTAGCAAAGCGAGGTTACGTTCCACCACGTTTTTCCATTGAAGCTCGCTTCATAAGTAGCTTCTGGGCATGCGCGGATGAAAAAACGTTGTTTTAAACGACGTTTTTGCTACACACGGTCAATTTCTGTGAAGTAAAAAGTGCACTTTTGAAAAACGACACATAAAATTGAAGCATGCTTCAATTTTTTTTGGTCGTTTTTTACAAGACATAAAATGACGTTTTCCCCCACACACAGTCAATTAAAGTGACGTTTTTAAAAACGTCATTTTTTTTCATCACATAAAGTGATGGTGTGTACGCGGCATTAGAGCTGAGAGACGCATGGCAATCCATTTTCAGTTAGGCCTAGTACTCACGACCAAACATGTCTGCTGAAACTGGTCCGCAGACCAGTTTCAGCAGACATGTTTGGCCGTGTGTTGGCCCGAGCGGACCATTTTGGGACGGATCGGACAGGTTTCCAGCGGACAACTGTTTCCCGGACTTGTTTTAAAACAGTCCGCTGGAAACCTGTCCGCCCGGACATGTACGGTCGTCTGTACAGACCTACCGTACATGTCCTGCCGCCCGCATCCCTCGCATGCGTCGAATGACTTCGACGCATGCGTGGAAGCATTTTTAAGGCGGCCCGCCCACGTCGCCGCGTCATTGTCGCGGCGACACTGCGTCATCGACACGGCGACACCGCGGACACGCCCCGCGTAATGTTTACGCGCGGGCTTCTGTTCGATGGTGTGTATAGCCATCGAACAGAAGTCCCCGGGCAGTCCCCGGCCAGACATGTCCGATGGAAACGGTCTGCAGACCGTTTTCATCGGACATGTCCTGCCGTGAGTACTCGGCCTTACAGCTTACACAATAGCAGGCTAAGGAAAGGAGTGCAGAGGTAGCTAGTGATTCGGTTGCATAATATTGTCACAAGAACTCATGTTTCCTCTCCTGTTAGATTATCTGTTGAAAGGTTGTTTGCATGAGATATGAGTCAAAGAGCTCCCTATTAAGCCTGGTCAGACACAGCCTGATTTCCTTCATTTGTGCAGCTGAACCATGCATGATTATTATAATTATTAATTATTATTATTATTATACAGGATTTATATAGCACAACAGTTTGTGCAGCGCTTTACAACATATGATTAGTGGTAATATAAAATATAATGATCAAAAAATAAGAAACAATATTGTTGGGTTAAAAAAAAATCTAGGAAAAATAAAACTTTGCAATTTCAGCCTTGCTTAGAAATCCCTGACAGCAAAATCCCTTTCAGAGAGATGACTTTCATAGGTAAATAGAATGTTGCAAAACCTGGGAAAATCCTAAATTTTAATGTACTGGGATTTTAGAAGTTGGCCTGATCTCTCCTTTCTGTTTGCAGCTGATTGGAGCCTTTATATGTTTTGAACATATTCCAAGCAGCTGGGTAAACTCTGCACGTGCCCACTGCCAACTTCAATACCTGTAATTGGTGCCTAATTTGCAAAGAATAACTCACGGACATTCATTTTGACATCCAGGATCTTTGCTGCAACAGAATCACCACAATGGAAATTTACACACAATGCACACACTCTTAAAAGCTTCAGGCAATGTGTGGGAGTCACAAAATCACAGCATATACTGCTCTAGTGCGTAACTACCATATGGCATTATAGTGTGGGGGTTCAACAATGACAGTCCAATGAACTGTTCAGCATGCTAAAATGGAAGGTAACAGTTCTCTAAACGGGGTACAATTATTTCTATCCTATGACATTGTTCAAAACTTTAGTGATGTGGGGGACATCACACTATTCTGCATCAAGGAAGCATTGCAGCTCTTTGCCCAATACCATACAGACTAGCTTAATGAGCTTATGTGACGCACCCATTGTCCATGGTCATCTAATAATGTTTGTATGCTACATTTACGAATGAACACAGTGAATGAGTGCGATCACTGGGCCAGATTCAGATAGGAGATACGCCGTCGTATCTCCAAAGCCTGCCGGTCGTATCTATGCGACTGATTCATAGAATCAGTTACGCATAGATATCCCTAAGATCCGACAGGTGTAAGTGACTTACACCGTCGGATCTTAGGCTGCAATTCCAGGCCGGCCGCTAGGTGGCGCTTCCGTGTCTTTTATGCGTCGAATATGCTAATGAGCATTCACGCCGATTCAGAAACGAACGACCGCCTGGCGCTTTTTTTTTACATCGTTTTCCTTCGGCTTTTTCCGGCGGAAAGTTACCCCTGCTATAGCAGGGGTAAGTGCTGCGTATCCTATGTTAAGTATTGGCGTTGTTCCCGCGCCGAGTTTTGAATTTTTTACGTCGTTTGCGTAAGTCGTTCGCGAATACGGCCGGACGTAATTTACGTAAACGTCGAAACCAATGACGTCCTTGCGACGTCATTTGGAGCAATGCACGCTGGGAAAATTTCCGGACGGCGCATGCGCTGTTCAATCGGCGCGGGGACGCGTCTGATTTGAATAGTACACTCCCTCTAGCCGCGGAATTTGAATTCCGCCGGGAGATTTACGATACGCCGCCGCAAGTTTTGAGGTAAGTGCTTTCTGAATTAAGCACTCGCCTCAAAAACTTGCGGCAGCGGATCGTAAATCAGATAGGTTACGCGGATCTAAAGATCCGCTAACCTATCTGAATCCGGCCCACTGTGTTCATTTTGAAAAGAAAGGTGCTGGTAAATTACATATTTACTAACCCCTTTCCCCACTCTCCATCCTGAAACATCCCCCCCCCCCCAGCAGCTGGGGAAGGGGAAGCCAGCAGCACTGCAGGGGGGGGGGCAACATGGGGGAAGTTCAGGCGGTAGAGGAAATGGGATTGCATGTAGTGATTGGGTGTGTCCAGGCACGCCCCCTGCACATGCTTATGATTACATGTTACAAGACATGGGATGCTGCAGGGAATGATACATTCAAATTACCTTGCTTTCCAAGCATGTACAATATATTTTCCATACAGAATCATGCAAGAAATGTAGATGACTTGGAATTTTTGCTGCAAAAGAAATCAATATTGAAGCAGAAGTCTTTAGAATGAGACATGACATAACCTCTAGGGAACTCTCACCGAGTCATGAGGAAGTCTTTAGTCTTCCATCACTTGCAGAAGTCCTCAAGACTCCATAGTGTACAGACTAAAATAGTAACATGGGAAGCCTAGGAAGCCAAAACACAATTTCCTACTAGCTGGTCTCCCGGATAAAACGGAAACATATCCTCCCTCCAGAGGGATGTAAAAAGTCTTTCAACTGGTTAGCTGAAAATATTTTTAAAATTAGAAAAACTATTTTTGGATTGCTAAATAGAAAGGAATACTTACTGAAAGTGAATGCATATTACTTTCAATCTATTCATACATGAAGGGACAATTGTATTGCTAAGTTAATGTGAAGGTTTAAATGTGCATCCAACCTCTAATCTAGCGTTGGCTTATGAAATGTATCACAGTAAAACATTGTGGCAGAGCCTGCTTGGGCTTATTAGGTAATTAGGTAACACACTGCTTGCCTTTGTGGACTTGGACAACAAATGTTATAGGTGGCAACGCTCACCAACTGAAAAGCACTGGCAGCAGGACAGGGTGGAGAACATAGTTATAATTCAGACTGTGGTTGCACTTTTTTTTGTAATACTGTACACTCGGGTTTGGTGCTCTTAGGCCACTTTCGCACTGGGGCGGTATCGGCGGTAAAGCGCCGCTATTTTTTAGCAGCGCTTTACCATCAATTTCGCGGCGCTATTCGGTTTTACCCCGAGAAAGGGTTAAAAACCACCATTGTTGTCTGTGATGACCTTAAAGTGGAGTTTCCATCCCAAAATATTGTTTTCATTATTGTGCTCATTAGACCTAAAAAAATAATAATTATTTTTTACTTATCTGGAAATGCCTGTTGCTATGCGGTCCCGCGAAATCTGCCTTTGGAATCACCTAGGATTCTGACATCATCTCCCTCTAATGCTCCTGGGAAATGTGTGTCATCATTTCCCAGGATGCAGTGCGGTACCCAATTATCACTCCCCTTCCAAGACTTCCAGGAAGTAAGTGCTTGTGGGCTTCACAATGCCCACAAGCAAAATGAACTATCTTTTTTGAATAACTATGCGGAGCGGTGGCGGATTGTAAAATAGTAAGTGACCGGATTTATATTATAAAAACGCAGAATGAAAGGACATACATTTAAAAAATGCTAATTGTGGTGAATAACTCATCACCAAATTCACTACTGCACTATTAGAACATTATTCATTTATCTTACAGGGCAATGTTTTTTTTTAGCAGCGGTTTACTACCACTTTAGGTAGTTAGAGCGACAGTTTCTTTACTTTTTGGAAAAAAAGTTTTACAAAAATTATTAAAGCGGAGTTCCAGGCTTTTTTTTTTGTTTATTAAAAATGGGCAGCTACAAAATGTTTAGCTGCTGACTTATAATAAACAGCAACTCACCTGTCCCACGGTCCAGCGATGCGGCCGCACGGAGCCCCACTCCTCTCCCCCTCCTCTCTGCAGCGCCTCCATTGAAACTGTGGGCACCAGGCCCTGACAGCTTGTGGCTTCATGGCCGGGCACGCACTGAGCATGCGCGAGTCGCGCTGCACTCTCCTAGTGGACAGGAAATCTTCAGGGACCTGTGACGTGTCCCAGAAGATTGCCCAGAGGGAGGGGCCGCATAGGGGGAGAGAAGGAGTCGCCTAGGCAGCCTGTACTCGAAAGCAGCAAGTGGGACAGGAAGACCCACTCAAAACTTAGCAGCCACTCCCTCCCAAAAAATGACATGCCAAATGTGGCATGTTAGGGGGTAAGGAGTGCTTAAAGCGGAGTTCCGTTGATTTTTTTTTAATTAAAGTCAGCAGCTACAAATACTGCAGCTGCTAACTTTTAAAATAAAGAAAACGTATCTGGGGCCCCCTGTGATGTCGGCTCCTGAAGTTGATCTGTCGCTCGGCTCTCGGGTGCTGCCGCCGCCATCTTCGGTGAGGGAATCAGGAAGTGAAGCCTTGCAGCTTCACTTCCTGGTTCCCTACTGCTCATGCGCGACTCGCGCTGCACAATCCCACTGGTCCCTGCTGTCTAAAAGAGTTGCTCTTGTACTAACCATGAAAGAAACTGGCAAACAAACGTAATTCTCATTAATTCCGCATAACATTTTTCATAGATGAAATAGCAGAGTATTATCCTGAGAACTGGATATGTTCCCACAGTGTGTGCATGTAGTGTAGATTTCATATCGCGTGTCTGGGGAGCAGAGCAGCTTACACAGTACGGTAGCATCCTTTATCGGCAATGATCTCGACCAGATGTGGCAGATCTAATTGTTTAACATTTGTGTTTGTGTGTGTGCTCTGTGTTTTATAGCAGTCAGACTCCGTTTCCTCCTTCTGCAAGCTCATCCTTGTCCTTCAGATGGAGAAAATTGCAGACGTTTTCTATTACTTACATCAAATTGAGGAAGCTGATGTAATTTAAATTCAATTATCCTAATAGAGTAAAATAGCAAGGTTTATCCATCAGGCATAGCATAGATAACTGATAATAAGATGGGCCTCTACATTTAAATGTATGTTAGGGCAATATAAATGTGGAGAAAAAAAATATGCAGTACATTTCTGCAATGCATCCATATTTCCTGCAAGCCCAAAATGCACCTAAGGCCCCATACACACGGGAGGATTTATCCGCGCATACGGTCCAGCGGACCGTTTCCGCGGATAAATCCTCTCGAGGATTTCAGCAGATTTTAATGCGATGGAGTGTACTCACCATCGCATTGAAATCCGCGCCGAAATCCTCTGGCGATGACGTGTCGCGTCGTCACCGCGATTATGACGCGGCGACGTGCGCGACGCTGTCATATAAGGAATTCCACGCATGCGTCGAATCATTACGACGCATGCGGGGGATCCCTTCGGACGGATGGATCCGGTGAGTCTATACAGACCAGCGGATCCATCCGTTGGGATGGATTCCAGCAGATGGATTTGCTTGGCATGTCAGCAAATATCCGATCTGCTGGAATCCATCCCAGGGGAGAAATATCCGCGGAAACAGATCCGCTGGAGTGTACACACCATAGGATCTATCCGCTGAAACCCATTTGCTGGGATTTTTCAGCAGGTGGATTCTATCGTGTGTACGGGGCCTAAGACCTGTTGTGGGCTGACAACACAAACCATTTTTGTGGACTGGGAGGTGTCAGCCCTGCCCAGTTGGCCTTTGTACTTAAATATTCCCACTCTCCTCATCTCTACAACAAAGGCACAAATTATTCAGCAGTCCAAGATAAGAACTAGTTAATAAACAGGTATTTTTTTGCACTAAACTAACAGATATTACAAAACATTTTGAATGGTATATTTATGAAACAAAAGGTAGCAAATAATAGAAGTATGTTGGTAGGGTTTACATACACTTTAACCTGGACTCTATAGGTTAGTAAAGACTGTACAATTGTATTTTGTTACCTACATGATGGAGTTCAATGTATTCATAGAGTGTGGTTCATATGGCACCTAAAATATCCAGCTATATTTAAGTAGGGAAAATACAACAAAAATCTAACTGTGCATGAAGTTCCCAGCAACAATCTTCTCACTGAATAGTGTGTATATTTGAAAACTTTCATCTTCCAAACAGGCCCATCTATGCATATAACAGACTTGCCAAGCAGCACCTTTAACTTAAATTTGAACTCTAAGGCCCGGATTCACGTAGCACTTACGCCGACGTATCTCGAGATACGCCGCGTAAGTGTCAATGTGCGCCGTCGTATCTATGCGCCGTGCCCATAGAACTAGATACGCCTGAAAATAGGCTTCCTACGACCGACGTAAGTTTCCTACGTCGTCGTATAGTAGGGCGCATATTTACGCTGGCCGCAAGGGGCGCTCCCATTGATTTACGAATTGAATATGCAAATGAGTGAGATACGCCGATTCACGAATGTACTTGCGCCCGGCGCATTAATATACGCGGTTTACGTAAGGCTTACGTCCGGCGTAAAGTTAAGCCTCATAAAGCAGGTGTAAGTCATGTTAAGGTATGGACCAGGGAACAGCAGTCGTATTTTACGTTGTTTACGTAGTAGTACGTGAATAGGGCTGGGCGTAGGTTACGTTCACGTCGTAGGCAGTGATTCGACGTATCTTAGGGAGTATTTCCGATGTGATTCTGAGCATGCGCACTGGGATGCGTCCACGGGACGGCGCATGCGCCATTCGTTCGGCCCATCATTTGCATGGGGTCACGCTTCATTTAAATGGATCACGCCCACTTCCACCTACTTTGAATTAGGCCGGCTTATGCCGAAGAATTTACATTACGCTGGCGCAACGTTGGGAGCAAGTGCTTTGTGAATCCTGGGCTAGATTCAGATAGGTTAGCGGATCTTTAGATCCGCGTAACCTATCTGATTTACGATCCGCCGGCGCAAGTTTTTGAGGCAAGTGCTTTATTCAGAAAGCACTTGCCTCTAAAGTTGCGCCGGCGGATCGTAAATCCCCCGGCGGAATTCAAATTCCGCGGCTAGGGGGTGTGTAACATTTAAATCATGCGCGTCCCCGCACCGAACAAACTGCGCATGCGCGGTCCGCTAAATTTCCCAGCGTGCATTGCTCCAAATGACGTCGCTAGGACGTCATTGGTTTCGACGTGATCGTAAATTACGTCTATCCGTATTCGCAAACGACGTAAAAAATTCAAAATTCAACCCGGGAACGACGGCCATACTTAACATAGGATACGCTGCATATAGCAGGGGTAACTATACGCCGGAAAAAGGTGAACGCAAACGACGTAAAAAAAAAATGCGCCGGGCGGTTGTTAGTTTCTGAATCAGTCGAAATCCTCATTTGCATATTCGTCGCGGAAAAAAAACAAAACGCCATCTAGCGGCGGCGGCCTGGAATTGCAGCCTAAGATCCGACGGTGTAAGTCACTTACACCTGTCGGATCTTAGGGAGATCTATGCGGAACCTGATTCTATGAATCAGGCGAATAGATACGACGGACGGAACTCAGAGATATGACAGCGTATCAGGAGATACGACGGCGTATCGGGAGATACGCCGTCGTATCTCTATCTGAATCTGGCCCACTGTGCTTGCCGCTCTGCGCTACGTCGGCGTAGCGTATATTCGATACACTACGCCGGCATATGCGCCGAGGTATGAGAATCCGGGCCTAATTGTTCAAAATGTACATACAGCGGGTAAAGTAAGTATTGAACACCTTACTATTTCTCTAGGTAAATATATTTCTAAGGGTGCTATTGACATGAAACTCTCACCACATGTCAGTAACAACCCATGCAATCCACACATACAAAGAAACCAAAACAAGTACATTTAGTTATATGCAATAAAATGGAATGACACAGGGTAAAAGTATTGCACACATGAAGTATTTGCACACTTGAAGAAAGGGAGGTGCAAAAAGGCATGGAAAGCCAAGACACCAGCTGAAATCAATCAGTAATTAGGAAGCAATCCTGTCCCCTGTCAGGGTAAATTAATATCAGCTGGTTCAGTCTCAGCTGATGGCCTATAACATAATTTCACCATACACCAGCCACAACCAGGTGCTCCTTGCAAGATTTCTGACAGAGGAGTGAAAAGAATTATCAAAGGAGTTGTCAAAAAAAAGGACCACTTGTGGAGAGCTTCAGGATTGTCCCCTTTGCAACCTTGCGTTCCTCTCATGATATGCCCCTTCGGGAGCATTAAGGCCCCGTACACACGAGAGGATAGATCCGCTGGTGTGTACAACCCAGCGGATCTTTTTCCGCAGATTTTTTTCGGGCCGACCGATTTCCAGCAGATAAAAATTTCTTAGCATGCTAAGAAATCTATCCGCTGGAATCGGCTTCAGCGGATCGATCCGATGGTCTGTACAGACTCACCGGATCGATCCGTCCGATTCCCTCCCTCGCATGCGTCGTAATGATTCGACGCATGCGTGGGTATCCTTATATGACAGCGTCGCGCACGTCGCCGCGTCATCATCGCGACGGCGCGACACATCATCGCGATGGGATTTCGGCGCGGATTTCGATCCAATGGTGAGTACACTCCATCGGATCCAAATCCACGGAAATCCTCGAGAGGATTTATCCGCGGATACGGTCCGGTGGACCGTATCCGCGGATCAATCCTCTCGTCTGTCCCCGGCATTATAGTTATCTGCAACTCAGACTTTTTCTTTTGCAACTAATAAAGTCCCAACCTAATTAGCGGGTACAATTGTTGCAAATAAAACAATAAGTAATGCACTGAACTGTCGTGGCCTGTATGCACGCCTACCACGAAAGACTCCACTGCTGAAAAAAAGCATGTTGAAGCATGTTTAAAGTTTGCTGTACAACATTTAGACAATCCTGTGAACTAGTGGGAGAATATAGTCTGGTCAGATGAGTCCAAAATTGAACCCTATGGATGCCATAATACACACCATGTTTGGAGGTCAAATAGCCCTGCACACCACCCCAAAAACACCCCCATACCAGCAGTGAAGTTTAGAGGTGGGAACATCATAGTGTGGGGCTGTTTTTCAGCATACGGTACTGGCAAACTTCATATGCTTGAAGAAAGGATGAATGGAAAATTGTACCAAGACATTTTTGATAAAAATCTGCTGCCATCTACCAGGATGATGAAGATGAAACGAGGGTGGACATTTCAGCAAGACAATGATCGATCCCAAACACAAAGCCAGGGGGACTCTCATTTTGTTTCAGAGAAAGAAAAGAAAGCTGTTAGAATGGCCCATCCAATCACCTGACTTGAATCCAACAAAGGATTTTGTATCAAGTATTAAACAAATTTCAATTAGCAAGTTCAATACTTTTTCCCTGTTTCATTCCATTGTATTACATATAACTTAATTTCTGAATGTATTTGTTTTGGTTTCTTTGTATGTATGTTTCTTTGTATGTATGTATTGCATGGGTTGTTATCGACATGTGGTAGAATTTTCATGTCAATAGCACCTTTAGAAATATTTTTACCTAGAAAAATGGTGACGTTTTCATTACTTATTTTAATACTTATTTTATCGGCTGTATATATTGTACATTCATTTCAGTCCTTGCCCTCAAAGAGCTTACAGTCTAAGGTCCAACTTACATACATCCACATACTAGGGCCAATCTAGACACTAAGGCCCGGATTCAGAAAGGAGTTACGTCTGCGTATCTCCAGATACGCCGTCGTAACTCCGAATGCGGGCCGTCGCATCTCGGTGCCTGATTCATAGAATCAGATACGCCTTAATGTTGCCTAGAAACGAGCGGCGTAAGTCTCCTACGCCGGTGTATCTTAGGGTGCAATATTTACGCTGCCCGCTAGGGGCGCTTCCCATGACTTCTGCGTCGAATATGCAAATTAGGTAGATACGCCGATTCAGAAACGTACGTCCGTCGCGGCGCATTTTTTTACGTTGTTTACGTAAGGCTTTTTCCGGCGTAAAGTTACCCCTGCTATATGAGGCGTACGCAATGTTAAGTATGGACGTCGGACCAGCGTCAAATTTTCCGTTGATTACGTTGTTTGCGTAAGTCGTTCGCGAATAGGGCTGTACGTAAGTTACATTCACGTCGAAAGCATTGACTATTTGTGGCGTAATTTGGAGCATGCGCACTGGGATACATTCACGGACGGCGCATGCGCCGTAAGTCAAAAACGTCATTTACGTGGGGTCAGCCTTGATTAGCATACAACATGCCCACTGCCTGGATAATTTGTATTACGCGGGCTTACGCTGGACCACATACACTACGCCGCCGTAACATAGGGCGCAGGTTCTTTCTGAATACAGAACCTGCCTCACTAGGTTACGGTGGCGTAGCGATACGCTACGCCCGCACAAAGTAACGCCAGGCTTTCTGAATCCGGCCCTAAGTGACCTACCAGCATGTCTTTGGAGTGTGTGAGGAAACCCACGGAGGCACAGGGAGAATATGAAAACCCAAGGCAGGTAGTGTCATGGTTGGGATTCAAACCAATGAACATAGGCAGAGGTGCTAACCACTAAGACACTAAGGCCCCGTACACACGACCAAACATGTATGCTGAAACTGGTCCGCGGGCCAGTTTCAGCATACATGTTTGGTCGTGTGTAGGCGCGAGCGGGCCGAATTCCATCAAACATTTGCCCGCCGGGCCTTTTCCCAGCGGGCAAATATTCCTGGACGTGTTTTAAAACCGTCCGCTGGAATCCTGCCCGCTCGGACATGTACGGTCGTCAGTACAGACCTACCGTACATGTCCGAGCGCCCGCCGTCCCTCGCATGCGTCGAATGACTTCGACGCATGCGTGGAAGCCTTTAAATGGCAGGCCCGCCCACGTCTCCGCGTCATCGCCGCGTCATCGTCGCGGCGACGACGCGGACACGCCCCGCGTATTGTTTACGCGCGGACTTCTGTACGATGGTTAGTACAACCATCGTACAGAAGCCCTCTGGCAGGCATGTACGGTAAAAACGGTCCGACGGACCGCTTTCATCGTACATGTTTGCTCGTGTGTACCGGGCCTTACATTTACTAACCTAATACGTATTGGACAATGTCATTTTTGAATAAAAAGTAAAACTGGAGTTAAGCTCAGAAGAATAAAATGCATTTTTTATTGTCAGTGAGCAGATATTTTGAGTCATTATCGCAGGGTTTACATTCAAGGTAACCTGTGCTTTGTCCAAAGTCATAGACATGATATCAGCCAGCCTGCCTTTTGAAAACACAGAGACCCCTGGGATAGAAAAAAATTAAACCGAGTTGATTGAAAAAAGCCAACATTTACCTTCCTAGGCTCTAATGTACACATAGCAACAGAAGCTACAATCCACATTGCAGAACACATAATCAAACATAGAATAAGTGGATTCCTGTGCTCCTATGATATATTGCAACTCTAAATCATACATTGCACTGTTTCCTCTACTCTCAGGAACTAATAGGGATAAACCCTGGAGAAGAGTCAGCCGATTGAAGAGGAGCACTTTCATGAAGGATCAATTAAAACAGAACATTTATCTTATTTGTGGGTTGCTGAATTTAGAGGAAACAGTAATTACAAATGATAGTGGTCAATACAGGCTGTAAAACCAATGTGTATTAGACAGAAAAGATATTAAGAATAACAGATCTCCAATGGAAAGATCCATATTGCATAGTTAGGATTTCTTAAAAATGATCTTTGTTTTTGTTGGTCTGATATCCAGCCACAAGAACACAGTACAGCAAAATTCACCTACACTAATCAACTAATTTAGTTTAACACAAACGTATATGCATTATGAATGCATTAATGTGAGGCTCTATGGTGCAGTGACAGAGGTTATATTGAAAGGTTTTGTAGCTCAAAAGGTCTGCAGAAATACATTTCAGATATGTTACAACATACCGTTACAGAATATTATTTAAAGAAAGCTATATTTCTAGGATGAGTTTTTTTTTGTGTCTTGTCTTTTGAGTTATCATCTTTATGCAGGTAATAAATGTGAATCCTAAATTATGCCTGTACAAAAGAATAGATGACAGCATTGTCACCATGATAACTATGATTTATGGGTGCTTAGAAGTACCTGTAGGTATTTTCCTTAAACATTATTTAAAATAATTTATTATAAATCTAGGCCAACTTTAAGGCCAGCTTCTTCTCTATATATTTTGGGCCAGATTCATATTGACTTACGACGGGCGTATCAATAGATACGCCGTCGTAAGTCCGAATCCGCGCCGTCGCAGCTTTAAGCGTATGCTCAAACTGAGATACGTATAAATGTTGCTAAGATACGGCCGGCATAAGTCTCCTACACCGTCGTATATTAACTGCCTATTTACGCTGGCCGCTAGGGGCATGTACGCTGATTTACGCCTAGAATATGAAAATCAGCAAGATACGCCTATTCACGAACGTACGCTTGCCCGTCGCAGTAAAGATACGCCGTTTACGTAAGGCGTTTTCAGGCGTAAAAATAAACCACCAAAAACATGGCGCAGCCAATGTTAAGTATGGATGTCGGAACCGCGTCGAATTTTTCAAGTTTTTTGCGTAAGTCGTCAGTGAATGGGGCTGGGCGTAGGTTACGCAAATGTCGAAAGCATTGACTATTTGCGACGTGATTTGGAGCATGCGCACTGGGATACGTTCACGGACGACACATTTTTGTGACCATTCACATTTATACAGCGATCAGTGCTATAAATATGCAATGATTACTGTATAAATGTGACTGGCAAGGAAGGGGTTAACACTAGGGGGCGAGGAAGGGGTTAAATGTATTCCCTACTAGTGATTCTAACTGTGGGGGAAGGGGACTAACTGGGGGAGGTGACCGATCTGTGTCCCTATGTACAAGGGACACAGCATCGGTCTCCTCTCCCTGACAGGACGTGGATCTCTGTGTTTACACACAGAGATCCACAGTCCTGCTTAGTTACTGGGCAATCGCGGGTGCCCGGCGGCCATCCCAGCCCCCGGGCACATGCATCGGGTTCCCAGTAACGTGGCAGGTGCGCGTGCCCCAGCGGCGGGCCCCTTGGTTGCTCTGCAAGACGAGGACGTCATATAACGTCCTCTCAGAACAACAGAGCTATTGTGCCGCCGTCAATGGCATTTTTTGCATACAGTATTTGCTTTGGAGCAGCTTGGACCAATGTTACTATGCAAATTCTACACCTATACCTCTGGGATCCCTCTAGAAGCTGAAAATCACTGTAGTTGGTACCACTATTCCAGTGATCTCCACTTGATTCTGAGTCTGGTGCTAAGTGACTGCCCTGCGGCATTCTGAAAGCAGAAGGTCAGCTACTTGGCACGGGTGTCATTTAGAGAATTCTTTGCAAAGAGTTCTCTGATTGGATAAGATGGATAGGTAGGGCAGTGACATCATGTTTCAATCAGAGAATGATTTGTTTTCATTGAGAAAATGTGTTCAGAATGGAGCAGGGCAACTTCTTGGCATGTAAACCAGAAGCAATTGGAGATTATTATTATTATACAGGATTTATATATAGCGCCAACAGTTTGCACAGTGCTTTACAACATGAGGGCAGACAGTACAGTTACAATACGATTCAATACAAGAGGAATCAGATCACTGAAGTAGTGGTGCTTCTGGGGATCCCAGAGATATGGTATATGCATAGCCATATTGGTCCAATCTATGTAAAAAATGCTGTAGCACTACCCCCGGAGGAGCTGCTGGTTATTTTGGGTGGCACATTTACCTTGTGGCTCTTCCGAATTCCTAGGGGTGTATGATGCATTTAGTAGAAGTAAAGGAATGTCCGCAACAGGTGCTCTTTGCTGTGCTCTTTATTACCCAGCCGGGTAAAAACAATAAACTTATGGTGAGGAAAGTAAAGTTGAAGGAAGAAAGGAGAATAGAAAATTCAGGCGTAATGATAGGGAACAGTCCTGCTCCCAAGCGTAACACTTCTCTGCGCCACTCCTGCTTGAGTGGGATTAGTGTACCCGGACAAGCCTCTCTCACTGACCTGGCAGCCGGAGTATCACTCAAACATTTGTAGGAAAAAGTCTCTGCCACAGACCCTCCTTAGTGAACTTGAACTTGAGGAAAAGTCTCTGCCACAGACCCTCCTTGGTGAACGTCAGGGAGACACCACTGCCACAGGCCCTCTCTGATTGTAGTTATGGAGGAGATCCTCCTTAGGTGAATTACGCCTGGGTCTCCTTCAACTTGTCGCCCAGGTACCGACTGACAGGTGATCAATCCTTCAGTGTCCAGCTACCTTGATCCCCGGTGGTTTGTCGAGGCCCTTTTGGACCGCCAGCCTCTTAATGGAGCTTCTCAGACGGACTCCCCACCGAACAGCACTACCGTTTGGGATCCTCAAAAGTGGGAACCCAGTCGCTCACTGGGTCCCCGTTGCTGCTCAAATGTTTCAGGCCAATGTGGCCCTGGAACCAGGAACACCGCGTGGCACGCACGCCCCGGCCAGGTAGGCCATAATGCCAGGGCGCCATGATGTGGCCACCCTAAAGGTGGGCGCCACACTGGACGAAGGAGAACCCAGAACCAATGGCGTCTGCCCCATAAATACCCTCCCCCAGCATGCACAGCGAGGCTAAACCCTCCTGACTGGCTGCTGGGGAAGAGCACCCAAACCTTGACTTCACTGCTGCCATCTACTGCACAGGGGTGGGAAGAACACCCCAGCACAACAGAATGAGCCCACAGCACAGCCAAGCTGGGACAGAGACCCTGTTTTCCACATAACGATTTGGATCAGAGTTTAACTACACTCTGATCTCCCTCTAAATTTAAATAGCACTGGTACCTAAACCAACCAGGTGCTACAATGCCATACCCGGAATCATTTAAGTAGAAAAACTGTAAAGTAATTGCAACAATAAAAATGTCAATAAAATAAAAAAGATAAAAGGCACCTTTAAGTAAGATAAAAAAATTGCGTACCTTGCATGCTGGATTGAGCAGAAAATCAATAAATAATGTAGCTTAGAATTATAATTTTACTAAAATACTCATTGAACTTTGGTCTTGTTATCAGTTGAAATCTTGAACTTAAAACACAATATTCTCATGCTTACATTTAAATTATGACATTTTAATATGTGTTTATAAGTGTGTTTTTTTATGCATTTTAGGTTAGGTTAAAGTATGATTTATTTATTTATTTTTAAATAACAAAGATGTCATACTTACCTTCCCTGCCACAGACCCTCCTTGGGGAACTTGAACTTGAGGAAAAGTCTCTGCCACAGACCCTCCTTGGGGAACTTGAACTTGAGGAAAAGTCTCTGCCACAGACCCTCCTTGGTGAACGTCAGGGAGACACCACTGCCACAGGCCCTCTCTGATTGTAGTTATGGAGGAGATCCTCCTTAGGTGAATTACGCCTGGGTCTCCTTCAACTTTTCGCTCAGGTACCGACTGACAGGTGATCAATACTTCAGTTTCCGGCTACCTTGATCCCCGGTGGTTTGTCGAGGCCCTTTTGGACCGCCAGCCTCTCAATGGAGCTCCTCAGACAGACTCCCCACCAAACAGCACTACTGCTTGGGATCCTCAAAAGTGGGAACCCAGTCGCTCACTGGGTCCCCGTCGCTGCTCAAATGTTCCAGGCCAACGTGGCCCCCGGAACTAGGAACACCGCGTGGCACGCACGCCCCAGCCAGGTAGGCCATAACGCTGGGGCGCCGTGATGTTGCCACCCTAAAGGTGGGCGCCACACTGGACAAAGGAGAACCCAGAACCAATGGCGTCTGCCCCATAATTACCCTCCCCCAGCATGCACAGCGAGGCTAAACCCTCCTGATTGGCTGCTGGGGAAGAGCACCCAAACCTTGACTCCACTGCTGCCATCTACTGCACAGGGGTGGGAAGAACACCCCAGCACAACAGAATGAGCCCACAGCACAGCCAAGCCGAGACAGAGACCCTGTTTTGCACATAACCATTTGGATCAGAGTTTAACTACACTCTGATCTCCCTCTAAATTTAAATAGCACCGGTACCTAAACTAACCAGGCGCTACAATGCCATACCAGGAATCCTTTATGTAGAAAAACTGTAAAGTAATTGCAACAATAAAAATGTCAATAAAATGAAAAGATAAAAGGCACCATATTTTACAAATTTGCGTATCTTGCATGCTGGATTCAGCAGAAAATCAATAAATAATGTAGCTTAGAATTATAATTTTACTAAAATACTCATTGCACTTTGGTCTTGTTATCAGTTGGAATCTTGAACTTAAAACACTATATTCTTATTCTTACATTTAAATGTATGACATTTTAACCACTTAAGACCTGGACCTTTAGGCAGCTAAAGGACCTGGCCAGTTTTTGCGATTCGGCGCTGCGTCGCTTTAACTGACAATTGCGCGACGTGGCTTCCAAAAAAAATTGGCGTACTTTTTTTCCCACAAATAGAGCTTTCTTTTGGTGATATTTGATCACCTCTGCGGTTTTTATTTTTTGCACTATAAACAAAAATAGAGCGACAATTTTGAAAAAACTGCAATATTTTTTACTTTTTGCTATAATAAATATCCCCCAAAAATATATATAAAACATTTTTTTTCCTCAGTTTAGGCCGATACATATTCTTCTACCTATTTTTGGTAAAAAAAATCGCAATAAGCGTTTATCGATTGGTTTGCGCAAAATTTATATTGTTTACAAAATAGGGGATAGTTTTATTGCATTTTTATTAATTATTATTTTTTTACTACTAATGGCGGCGATCAGCGATTTTTTTCGTGACTGCGACATTATGGCGGACACTTCGGACAATTTTGACACATTTTTGGGACCATTGTCATTTTCACAGCAAAAATTACGTGTGAAAATTACAATTTTAGTTTGGGAGTTAACCACAAGGGGGCGCTGAATGGGTTAAGTGTGACCTTGTTTATGTTTCTAACTGTAGGGGGGTGTGGCTGTAGGTGTGACATCATTGATTGTGTTACCCTATAAAAGGGAACACACGATCAATGACGGCACCACAGTGAAGAACGGGAAAGCTGTGTTTACACACAGCTCTCCCCGTTCTTCAGCTCCGGGGACCGATCGCGGGACTCCATCGGTGATCGGGTCCGCGGGTCTCATGGTCACGGAGCTTCGGACCCACGGCTGGGCACTTAAAGAGGACGTACCTGTACATGTTTGTGCCCAGCCGTGCCATTCTGCCAATGTATATGTGCAGGAGGCGGTCCTTAAGTGGTTAATATGTGTTTATAAGTGTGTTTTTATGCATTTTAGGATGGGTTAAAGTTTGATATAATTTTTTTTTAAATAACAAAGATGTCATACTTACCTTCACTGTGCAGCTCGTTTTGCACAGAGTGGCCCCGAACTGCGTTTTCTGAGGTCCAACGGTGGCTCTCTCGGCTCCTCCCCACCTCAGATAACACCCTTCGGGTAGCGCTCTCCCAAGGGGGTTACCTTGTGGGCGCGCTCCTGAGTCCTGCATTCTTTGTCCATTCGTCGTCGTGCAGGACTCGGCCCCATTCCCCCGTCGCCCGCTTCATTGGATTTGATTGACAGCAGTGCGAGCCAATGGCTGTGCTGCTATCAATCTATCCAATGAAGAGCCGAGAACACCGGGCAAAGACGCGCGTTCTCGATGCAGGATGTTTCAGGGCTCAAGTAAATAAAATGGGGGGCTGGGGGGGGGCGGTAATTGTCAGATGTTTTTTCACCTTAATGCATTAAGGTGGAAAAACAAGAACCTTTACAACCCCAAGTTTCTGCATTTCTTTCTACATTTGATTTCTGCCTGGATTTTCCAGGGGTGGAAGGAACTTCCTACTGTGTGCAGTTCTATGTATAAAAACACATTGGGCCATATTCTCAGTGAAGTTACGATGGAGTAAGTCAGATACTCCATCGTAACTCCCTTTTTTGGCCAGTGTATCTATGCTCCTGATTCTCAGAATCATTTTTGCATAGATACACTTAAGATCCGCCATCTGTAAGTCACTTACACTGGCGGATCTTAAATGCAATGACGCTGGCCGCCGCTAGATGGCATTTACGTGAAGGAGTCATTTGCATATGCAAATGATCCTTCTATGCCGATTCCCGAACGAGTTCGCGTCGCGTAACCGTCGCTAACGTCGTTTGCGTAAGCGGAAACTTACTCCTGCTATATGAGGGGTAAGTTTCCGCAAGTCTCGCGTAGGCCATGTTACGGATGGCGTCGGGTCCCCGTCGTGTTTTTTCGTCGGGTACGTCGTTTACGTAAGTCGTTCTTGAATACGACTTTACGTCAATGACGCACACGTCGGCGTCATTGACGTTTTCCGCCGAGAACTGGAGCATGCGCACTGGGCTTTTTGCAGCCCGGCGCATGCCCAGTTCTTTTGCATCGGGGGCGCGCTTCATTTGAATAGAAGACGCCCCCTTGGAGATCCGCCAGGCTACGCCGGGACACTTACACTCCGCTGTCCCAACTTATGGAGCAAGTGTTTGGGGAATACAACACCTGCTCCAGTAAGTTGGGACAGCGGAGTGTAAGTGCCCTAAGCGCAGCAGGCGGATATTTTTAGAGAATATGGCCCATTGTTCATAAATCTACATGAGGAAACATTAATTTCACTAAAAGATGTGCTTATCTCAAGCGAAGGCTTAACTGGAACAAACAGGTAGTTTTCTAGTGTTTAAGATAAGCACAACTAAAGGGCAGAAGAATAAATACAATAATATAAACTATTATAAAACATAAAAAAAATAGCAGCTAAATAAGTTAAAAGTTTTTTTTTTTTTAGCTACCCTGTCACCAAGCAATTAATTTTAGCAATAATCTTCCCATAAGATACAGTATATGCACTTTTAATGTATTTTATGTATGGTACAAAGCTCCCACCTGTCCCCGATTTCAAGGGACTGTCCATGATTTGGAACAGAGCCCCTGCTCTGTCCCTCATTTTGATCTGATCTATATACAGTTGTGTTGAAAATTATTCAACCCCCCAATGCTGTAAAGGGTTTTAGTGAATTTAGTGTACATTTGTAATTGTATTCAGAATGAAATCCTACAAGGACTTCTTAAAGAACCATATGCAACTAAAATGACATCAATTGGTTTTGTAATACAGTAGTAAATGTTTATTTTGTGAAGTCTTCATTTACACAATTATTCAACCCCTTAAAGACTACTACTCTGAAGAAGAGGTTCATTGAAGTGTTTTCAATCAGGTATTGAAAACACCGGTGGATGTCAGGGAGCTGCAATAAAGCCTAATAAGCACCAATCAGGCAGCTTTCAAATGACTTTGATACTCGGCTCCTTCTAGACATTTACTAGTGTGGTTACAAACATGGTGAAGTCAAGGGAATGGTCCGGGAAGACAAGAGAAGAGGTAATTACTCTTCACAGGAAGGGCAATGGCTATAAGAAGATTGAAAAGATGTTAAACATACCAAGAGACACCATAGGAAGCATCATTCGCAAATTAAAGGCAAAGGGCACTGTTGAAACGCTACCTGGTCGTGGCAGAAAGAAGATGCTGACTTCGACTTCTGTGCGCTACCTGAAGCGTAGAGTGGAGAAAAGTCCCCTTGTGACTGCTGAGGAACTGAGAAAAGATTTGTCAGATGTGGGTACGGCTCGCACTGCATAATGAAGGCCTCCATGCCAGAACTCCCAGGCGCACCCCCTTGCTGTCTCCAAAGAATAAGAAGATTCTACTGCAGTATGCAATAATCATGTGGACAAACCACAGAAGTTTTGGGATTGTGTTCTCTGGACTGATGAAACAAAATTAGAAGTGTTTGGGCCCATGGATCAACGCTATGTTTGGAGGAGGAAGAACAAGGCCTATGATGAAAAGAACACCTTGCCTACTGTGAAGCATGGCGGGGGGTCAATCATGCTTTGGGGCTGTTTTGCTTCTGCAGGTACAGGGAAGCTTCAGCGTCTGCAAGGTACCATGAATTCTCTTCAGTAACAGGAAATAGTGGATAACAATGTGATGCAGCCCGTCACAAACCTGAGGCTTGGGAGACGTTGGACCTTTCAACAGGACAATGATCCCAAGCATACCTCCAAGTCCACTAGAGCATGGTTGCAGATTAAAGGCTGGAATATTTGGGAGTGGCCATCGCAGTCACCAGACTTAAATCCGATTGAGAACCTCTGGTGGGACTTAAAGAAAGCAGTTGCAGTGCGCAAGCCTAAGAATGTGACTGAACTGGAGGCTTTTGCCCATGAGGAATGGGCGAAGATACCCGTAGATCGCTGCAAGACACTTGTGTCAAGCTATGCTTCAAGTTTAAAAGCTGTTATAACTGTAAAAGGATGTTGTACTAAGTACTAAGATTGAATGTCAATTGGGGGTTGAATAAAACTGATAATGATGTGAGCACAGAAAAGACATTTGTGGTTATTTCATTATAAATGTTATGTTATATTTGTCTGACCTACACGTGCCTCTTTGATTTAATTGTAAGCAGGATGACAGGATGATCAAAATCAGTGTCAAACTGGGCAAAACAATCAATTTCAGTGGGGGTTGAATAATTTTGAATACAACTGTAGCTGTATATAAAATACACTATTTATCTTACAAAAAGTGTTTTCCAGTGCTAAACCTTTCATCCAATTTCTAAATTGCTGCATTTGTAAACTTTAAAAGCCATTATAAAGGAATAGTGGTGGTATTAAAAAAAAAGTACTTGTAGGTTTAACTGGTCATTTTTATATGTATATGCTGAGAAAAAGACAGCAGAACAAAAATGTGCATGTGCTGAGGCAAAGCATAGCTGCCATAGCTGCCAATGCTAAAGATGGCTGTGCTTGTTTGCACAGAAATTGAACATTCGTAATGGCGCACTTCATGCACACTGGCGGCCAGAACTGGTGCCAAACACCCTATATAAGGGCAGTGGCTGCACTTATGCCCCGTACACACCATCGGATTTTCTGTTGGAAAAACCTTGGATGGTTTTTCCGATGGAATTCTGCTCAAGCTTGGCTTGCATACACATGGTAACACAAAAGTTCTCTGAACTTTCGTTCGTAAGAACGCGGTGACATACAACACTACGACGAGCCGAGAAAATTACATTTAATGCTTCCGAGCATACGTCGAATAGTAGCTGAGCATGCATTGGAATTTTGCGTGTCAGAATTGCTACAGAGGATCGAATTTTCCGATAGGAATTATTTCATCAGAAAATTTGAGAACCAGCTCTCAATCTTTTGCTGGCGGAAATTCCCAGCGGCAAAAGCTACCAGTACTCCTTGCATCCTGTATTCCTTGGACCTTCTGTTATGGACCCGGCTTATCTCTAGACTTTCCTGCTGCCTGACTTCTGGTTTTGACCCTGGCTTGCACTAAAGGACTCTTCCTCTCCTGCCTTACTGTGTATGACTCGTTACTTGACTACTCAGCTGCTTGCTCCACCTCATTCCTATATATGACCTTGGGTACTGTTCCTGGCCATGCTTCAGCCCTTTCTCTAGCTTGCCTCTCTGTGTATGACCTTGGCTTCTGTTCTGACTATGCTTCTTCAGTTCAGCCCTGCCAGTCTGACCATGCTCCTACCTCGGGTGCCACCCTGCTTGTGGCCACTGCTTTGGTATTGCTGCATCTCCAAGGGCAACAGAGATCCTCCCATCAGTTCTGACAGACCAGTTGACAGCTATACTCTTGACTTCGTTGCAAGCAGCCTCCAGCAGAGCTACTTAAAGGACACCGTGCTTCTTTCAGCCACACGCTCCCTGTTCTCACCTCCAAGGTTGCTCGGGCTCTCAGCCGCAAGGGAAGCCCTTTCATCCAGTTGCTCTCAGACCAGGTATATGACACACTAGATTGGAATCAACACATAAATCAGCAAAGTCAGCAATAAACGCTGCATGGAAGGGAGTTTCCGCTCCAGGTGGGTATGTTGGATAAATCAGCGACGGTTCAGGAAATCAAGGGTGCTGGCAATGCACAAAAGCAATTGATAGAAGGAAAGACGGGATGGACAGCCGCACTCCAAAAAAAAACATAAGGTTGTCTTTATTGTAAAAAATGGATAAAAAATGCACTACAAAGCAAGCAGAACACAGGGAAAACAGCCTAAGAGTTTCACACTCCGATTTAGTGCTTAGTCATGGCCATGACTAAGCACTAAATCGGAGTGTGAAACGCGAAGGATGTTTTCCCTGTGTTCTGCTTGCTTTGTAGTGCATTTTTTATCCATTTTTTACAATAAAGACAACCTTATGTTTTTTTGGAGTGTGGCTGTCCATCCCGTCTTTCCTTCTATCAATTAATAAACGCTGCATATAAGCATTAACTACAGTATGAATAATAACACTATAACTAGTCTAAAGTGCACTCTATGACAATGGATAGGATATGGTGCAATGTCCCCTGAGAGGTACAGTACCTCTTAGCATCAACAATAGATACAGTAAGGGTACATGGAGCAGCTGTATAGGGGCAGTCATTAGTCCTAACTCTTCAGCTAGTTAGAGCTGGGTCCCAGTTCTGCCATTGATGCACATGAGAATAGCCCCAATCAAGACTGCAGGCAGCAATAAGGCTACTAGATGTATGGGCAGTTCCTAAGGGGCTTAGTCTAACTAACAGCAGATAGCAAATCCCCACAGCTGCAGATCACCAGTCCCAGTGATATTGCAGCTCACCATTAGTCCACGATTAGTCCCCTCGCTGTTCTGCACCCAACTCTGCATTCTGGATCCCGCTCAGGCTGCTGATATGCAGCAGTGATGGTGTACACTGGATATCTCCTCACCATCAGTCTCCCTCATGGCAAGACCAAGTTAATTCCTGCACAGTCCAGGAAAATGCAGCTTATTCCACTTCTCCTGACAGGAGATGCAGGTCAAAATGTTTTGATCACCACAACATAGTCGCTCTCCTTCGGACTACAGTTCCCACAGTGCATTGCTGCCTAATTTAATCTATTGAACACTTCCTGCCTAGCAGCTTCCTCCTCTTGTTGAAACAGCTGTTAACCAGTTCAGCACCACAGGGCAGCAGCTTTAGAGGGCATCTGCAACCAATTTTTCTCTCACTCTCATTCTTAGCCAAGCACCTGGCTACAAGTATTTACAGCTTACCATGCGAGAGCAGCCTCACTACAAGGGAGCATTTTTGTTCCCCCCTAGGAATCTGTAGCATTTGGTATTTGCACTGCCAAGGATCTATACTTTATGTTATGGCAATCAGAGGGTTCAAATATGCTCCTGGCTGCAATAGCATTGATAAACATACTTTGATATTAAACCCAACTCCAAGCTTGGGCAATCCCGATTTGCCCCCTTCTTCAATTAGAGCACAAAATAAAAAAATCAATATGCATACCTTTTTTCCAGGTGTCTTTGGTCTGGTTCTGGGATGTCTCAGGCTCTTTTCATGCTCCTGCAATGGGAGAATCCTAAATGCTGCAGAGAGTCACATAATATAAACATTTATTAATGCATTTTTTTTTTAAATGAACCTTTGTACAATTATCAACAAAATTGGGACTGCTGTATTTTTACTGTGTTTCAGAAAATATATCAGTCTTCAGGTAAGTCATATGGAGTCACAGATCCTCCCGTTTCTTGTCCACTGATGTCAGTGACTAGTCTTTAATCCTGAATGTCACGTACATAGTGGCAATGGCCAGACTTTACCCCTGAACTGAATGTCACTTACATAATGACATCTTAGCACCAAGACCATGACCAGTCTTTACTCCTGCAGCAGATGTCACTTACATAATGACTTGTGAGCACCGTTGTGGTAGCCCGTCTTTACTCTTGCACCAGATGTCACTTACAAAATGACTTGTGACCACCCTTGTGGTAGCCCGTCTTTACTCCTGCACCAGATGTCACTTACATAAAGACTTGTGAGCACCGTTGTGGTAGCCTGTCTTTACTCCTCCACCAGATGTGACTTACATAATGACTTGTGAGCACCAATGCGGTAGCCAGTCTTTACTCTTGCACCAGATGTGACTTACATAATGACTTGTGAGCACCGTTGTGGTAGCCCGTCTTTACTCCTGCACCAGATGTCACTTACATAATGACTTGTGAGCACCGTTGTGGTAGCCTGTCTTTACTCCTGCACCACATGTCACTTACATAATGACTTGTGACCACCGTTGTGGTAGCCCGTCATTACCCCTGCACCAGATGTCACTTACATAATGACTTGTGAGCACCGTTGTGGTAGCCCGTCTTTACTCCTGCACCAGATGTCACTTACATAATGACTTGTTGTGAGCACCATTGTGGTAACCCGTCTTCACTCCTGCACCAGATGTCACTTACATAATGACTTGTGAGCACTGTTGTGGTAGCCTGTCTTTACTCCTCCACCAGATGTCACTTACATAATGAATTGTGACCACTGTCGTGGTAGCCCGTCTTTACTCCTGCACCAAATGTCACTTACATAATGACTTGTGAGCACCGTTGTGGTAGCCCATCTTTAATCTTGCACCAGATGTCACTTACATAATGACTTGTGACCACCATTGTGGTAGCCTGTCTTTACTCCTGCACCAGATTTCACTTACATAATGACTTGTAATAACTGTTGTGGTAGCCCATCTTTAATCTTGCACCAGATGTCACTTACAAAATGACTTGTAACCACCGTTGTGGTAGCCCGTCTTTACTCCTGCACCAGATGTCACTTACATAATGACTTGTGAGCACCGTTGTGGTAGCCTGTCTTTACTCCTCCACCAGATGTCACTTACATAATGACTTGTGAGCACCGTTGTGGTAGCCTGTCTTTACTCCTCCACCAGATGTCACTTACATAATGACTTGTGAGCATGATTGCGGTAGCCCGTCTTTACTCCTGCACCAGAATCCTAGTAAACACTGCTAGTTTTTTTTGTTCATCCCAGCGGGCTGGGACTTGCATAATGATTTGTGGGTACCATGGTGGTGCCAAGTCTTCACTCCTGCACTGAATGTCACTTACGTAATGATATGTGATCACTGTTCACTGTAGTAATACTGTAAGCTCTTTATGACAGCCAGGGTTTACAGAAAGTGGGATGAAGTACGTTGGCCAGAACTCAGTTTAAAAGAGAATTGCTATTTAGTTAAGCAGAGATTTTGCTGGGAAAGTACTGCTTTGAAGGAGAATATTGCAGTGAAAGTTTTTTTAAACTGTGATGGTCAATTAAGAAAAATAATAAATAAAAATAATAGCAAAATCCTGGGGCTTCACTTTAATACTGAGACATGAGTAATGTATTTACCGAGGGCAGCAGGTCAAAGGAGGGAGAATAGGGGCTTCAACTTTACTCACACAAAGCCAAATAGTTTCTGATTAAGGTCTATAAAGAAATCTTTTTTCTATGTGTACACAAATCAGCTTTTCATTAAAACAATGAGGATTTTATTTTTGTCATAATGCTGCTAAATGCTCCAAAGATTCTTATCCAAATGCTTTTTCTGATAGCTTGGTTAGTGATGAACGCAAAGTCTGGCCAGAAGTCTTTAGAGGATGTGTTACCATGCTAATGTTTGGAATAGGTTACATCTTTAATTTATTCCTTGTGTTGTTATGGAGAAAAAGTAGTAAGAGCTTGGGGGATTGCAAATTTCAGATTAAAGCAAGAACACACTTACATTGACATGCTTGTAGTAGTGGTATTGGCTCTTCTGATACTGTATATTAACTATTACTGCAGTATAATCAGCACTGATACCAAATAAAGATAATCACAGTCCAGATTTTTACTTACAGTGGGGATCGAAAGTTTGGGCACCCCAGGTAAAAATTTGTATTAATGTGCATAACAAAGCCAAGGAAAGATGGAAAAATCTCCAAAAGGCATCAAATTTCAGATTAGACATTCTTATAATATGTCAAAAAAAGTTAGATTTTATTTCCATCAAGTACACTTTCAAAATTACAGAAAACAAAAAAATGGCGTCTGCAAAAGTTTGGGCACCCTGCAGAGTTAATATCTTGTACTGCCCCCTTTGGCAAGTATTACAGCTTGTAAACGCTTTTTGTAGCCAGCCAAGAGTTTTTCAATTCTTGTTTGAGGTATCTTTGCCCATTCTTCCTTACAAAAGTCTTCCAGTTCTTTGAGACTTCTGGGCTGTCTGTCATGCACTGCTTATTTAAGGTCTATCCATAGATTTTCAATTTTGTTGAGGTCAGGAGATTGTGAAGGCCATGGCAAAACCTTCAGTTTACGCCTCTTGATGTAATCCCCTGTGGATTTTGAGGTGTGTTTAGGATCATTATCCATTTGTAGAAGCCATCCTCTCTTTAACTTCAGCTTTTTCACAGATGGCATCAAGTTACCATCCAAAATTTGCTGAAATTTTATTGAATCCATTTTTCCTTCTACTTGTGAAATGTTCCCTGTGCCACTGGCTGCAATACAACCCCAAAGCATGATTGATCCACCCCCGTGCTTAACAGTTGGACAGAGGTTCTTTTCAAAAAATGCTGTGTCCTTTCTTCTCCAAATGTACCTTTGCTCATTCCGGCCAAAAAGTTATATTTTAACCTCATCGGTCCACAGAACTTGTTTCCAAAATGCATCAGGCTTGTCTATATGTTCATTTGCAAAGTTCAAACGCCGATTTTTGTGATGAGGACGTAGAAGAGGTTTTCTTCTCATGACTTCCATGAAGACCATATTTGTACAAGTTTCTCTTTATAGTGGAATAGTATACCACAACTCCAGTGTCTGCCAGATCTTTCTGGAGGGATTGTGCAGTCAAACGTGTGTTTTGAATTGCTTTTCTCACAATCCTGCGAGCTGTTCTGTCTGATATTTTTCTTGATCTTCCAGATCTTGTTTTAACTTCCGCTGTTCCGGATGACTGCCATTTCTTAATTACATTCCGAACAGAGGATATTGACATCTGAAAACGCTTTGCTATCTTCTTATAGCCTTCTCCAGCTTTGTGAGCGTCAACTATTTTCAGTTTCAGTTTTCTAGACAACTGCTTAGAAGAACCCATGGTGCTGATTGTTGGGGCAAGGTCAGATAGGTCTGGGAATTTAAAACCTTTGAGATTGACATCACCTGGTCTTCCCAGACGATGATTGAGAACAATCCATGACACTGGCAGGTCTCAGCTTTGCAAAGGGGGCAGTGCATGCTATAAATTCTGCAGGGTGCCCAAACTTTTGCAGACGCCATTTTTTTGTTTTCTGTAATTTTGAAGGTGTAAATGATGGAAATAAAATCTAACTTTTTTTACATATTATAAGAATGTCTAATCTGTAATTTGATGCCTTTTGTAGATTTTTCCATCTTTCCTTGGCTTCGTTATGCACATTAATACAAATATTTACCTGGGGTGCCCAAACTTTCGATCCCCACTGTACATCTATTGTACGTGTATTGTATTTGCAAACCTTCTTTAATTTATTTAGGTAATCTTGTATGAAATGTAATTGATTTATGTTTACACTAAACAAGTAATACAGCCTTGTGTAAAGAAAGGCTGTGTGTATAACGAGATCAGCCAGAACGAGATGAGACTTTTCTTTCATTTTTTACTGTTATACAATAGTAAGTTATAAAAGTAGTACTTAAGGCCAAGGCCAGCCAGAGAAGGTCAATTGGTTCCACAAGAAGAACAGGCAGCATCAGTACTGCTGTTAGAAGTCATGGGGGCCCCATACAGCCTACCTGACAGCCACCCCCCCCCCCCCAAGCAGCAGCTGAATGTGTATGCATGAACCAAACTATTAAAATATATTTGATGGGGAGATACACTCTCTTTAATTGTCCTGATCACCAATGTCACGCACACAAAAAAAGCCCCTGGCTATATTGTGCTGGCAGATCTTGTTACCAGTTGTAAACTAAATTTGAACACTGTGGGGCAGATTCAGATAGATCAGCGGATCTTTAGATCCACGTAATCTATCTTATTTACGATCCGCAAGCGCAAGTTTTTGAGGCAAGTGCTGTATTCAGAAAGCACTTGTCTCGAAAGTTGCGCCGGCGGATCGTAAATCCCCCGTCAGAATTCAAATTCCGCGGCTAGGGGGAGTTTACTATTTAAATCAGGCACGTCCCCGCGCCGATCGTACTGCGCATGCGCCGCCGGCTAAATTTCCCAGCGTGCATTGCTCCAAATGACGTCGCTAGGACATCATTGGTTTCGACGGGAACGTAAATTACGTCCATCCGTATTCGTGACCGACTTACGCAAACAACGTAAAAAATTCAAAACTCGGCGCGGGAATGACGGCCATACTTAACATAGGATACGCCGCATATAGCAGGGGTAACTCTCCGCCGGAAAAAGCCGAACGCAAACGACGTAAAAAAAAAGCGACGGACGGGCGTTCGTTTCTGAATCGCCGGATCTCCTCATTTGCATATTTGTCGCGTATACAAATGGAAGCGCCACCTAGCGGCCAGCGGGAGATTGCAGCCTAAGATCTGTACACACATATATATATATATATATATATATATATATATATATATATATATATATATATATATAGTAAAAAATATTATATGATTTTCTTAAAATTACAAATGTAATTTAAAAGGTGATTTTATATTATTTTTTTCTTTAGTTGCTGTTTCTTACCTACTGCCTTCTATCATTAAATATCAAGGTGATGGATAGAGTACAGCAATGGTTAGAACCACTGCAATACTGATACCCTATTTGAGGCCATGCCTATCTGAAAATCCTACTCTAAAATAGGATGCCTGTCAAGAAACCATCTATCAATTATGAAAGAGAAAAGAGAGTCAGCACCATTGATCATAAAGTGCTTACAATACACATGAAATTGTAATCATGCATATGGAAAGCTGAAAGATTTTTCAATGTTGACCTTATATGTGCTGTAAAAGAGCCTATGGCCATCTGGGAGCAAACCATGGTCGATGTCAGTTATTGATAGTTCATTAAAATTAAAATTTTATTTGTTTTAATGATCCATAAACCACCCATAAGAGTGGGATGGGTAATAACTTATAATATTTCAAACCAGTTCATATCACAATATACAGTATAAACTATATGTTACTTTTGTTATTTGATCATGGAGTGCTTACAATTCTATGCACTCTACTAAAGAAGTAACTGCAATCGGTGCATATGAGAAGCTAAGAAATGTTTCAAAATTGACATCACATGTACTGTAAAAGAGTCTATGGTCATCTGAGTGAAAAGCACAGTCAAGGTCAGTTATTGATAGTCCATTAAAGTAATTTTTTTTTAAGATCCTTAAACCAGCCATAAGAGTGGCATGTGATTATAGCCATAGTAACCAATCAGCTTCTAGGTTTTATTGTCAAAGCTTAATTGAACAAGCCAACGTTAGAAGCTGATTGGTTACTATGCACAGCTGCACCAGCTTTAGTAAATCTCCCCCACTAAATCAACTATATTTTACAGCTGTCTTGCATACACACTGTCAGACCAAATTCCGACCATCCAAAACGCGGTGACGTAAAACGCTACGGCGAGCCGAGAAAAATGAAGTTCAATGCTTCCGAGCATGCGTCGACTTGACTCTAAGCATGCGCGGGTTTTTTCTCCGCCGGAGTTGCACACAGACATAGGAATTTCCTATCATTTTTTCTAAAGTAAAAAAATAAAACATGTTCTATTTCTAAACACAGACGGAAAAAAATCAGATGGGGCCCACACACGATCGGAATTTCCGATGAAAAAAGTCCATCGGCATAAGTCTAATAAAATATACAGTAAATTATATATTTTTAAAGATCCATAAACCACCCATAAAAGTGAGATGTGATTATAACCTATAACCTAATTTTTATTTTTTTATTTTTCTGACTCCCTTCAGCAAAAATCAGATTAATCACCCACATGACAGATGATGTTTTAGGCCAGACAGTTTATGGAAAGTGTAACACTCCTTGCATTTAAGTTCATAGTTTAGGAAAGTGCTTCTGTTTCACACTAATTAGAATATTAATGGAAGCGGAGGAGTGTTAAACCTTCATATCATGTAAATCACTCCTAGACCTATATGTTGGTTTAATCTTTAGGGAATCAAGAGGATTACATTCAGACTAATATATGTTCCCTTGAGCAGCTATGAAAACAAATACAGATGGTACTACATCAGTGTGTCTAATCCCCAGGACTGCACTACCTCTGCTAGTTGCTTTTGTTTTAATGCATCAGCTGAATATAGGTTCGTTGTTGTTAAACATAAGTAAGAGGTGAAGTCTGATACATAGTATCTTTCATAAGCAGGAAAGCCATGTACACAGCTCAATACTCCATAATTGGCAAATTATACTCTCACGCTCTCTGAAGTATTTCACAAGTGATTGAAAAGCCAACACTGGCATGTTTCAGGAGGGTGGTTTGCACTATAAATATACAGTTCAGAGCTATTAATACAGAAGTATAACACTTGCTATAATGAAATGCAGCCAGTGATTAAATATTATTAACTATGGTGTGGCTCAGTTCCTAATGATAACTATTAATAAAAAACAAAACTATTAAAGTTGTGTGCAAAAAAGTTAGGCATAAGGCAAAAAATGTGTTATATTTAGCCTCCATGCAATTGATCTTTCAGCAACCATGCCTTGTTCTGCACTGTCTTGCTGTGGAGGCAGACATCTTGGTAGAGGCAAAGTTTTGCTGCTTCACATCAGGGCCTCCAGCAAGTACAGTAAGCATCACAGCAGTGATATCAGATTAGCAGCCTCAAATAGCACATTTCCAACTATGAATCTGGAGGCACAGACCCTTATGCCCTGTACACAAGAATTCCATCGGAGTAAAAGAGAATATCCGATGGAAAAACTCAAATGGGCATACACACGGTCGGAAAAAGTCAAGCGAATTCCGATCGCGTGTACGAGGCATTATGCTTAATGTGCAGAGGACATTTTTACAACCTCTCCTGAACGATTTACCTTGACAAATAGCCAAAAACAAAAAATGCCTCTAAACGAAATGTGGCTAAACCCGGGTTACCATATTTAGCAGTGTTTAGCAGCGTTTAGCCACATTTAGAAGCGTTTGGTGCTTGAAATGCTTCTAATCTTAGCATCTGAACTCATTTTTTTGCTTTCCAAAAAAAGCCTCTAAACTCAACTGCCTAGAAGCGACTATAAACGACCCTGTGTACATGTACTGATGAGATAACAGAGGAGAGTTCAGGAGCAGTTGAAAAAAATACCCAACTTCTCCTAAACGTCCATTTACCAGCAGCAGTGTACATGAGGCCTTACTCACCAGGAAGTGCACTGCTATATTTTCAAGATGAAATTGAAACAATGTCATTTTTTGTGGTACTGCTCAGGCACAATTACTATTTCTAAATGTTCACTATAACATAGCACATCTTCAATTTTTCAGTTCAGGTCCAATTGAAAGTATTTATGAATACAGTAGTAACAATCAGTAGTAACACAGCAAACCAAAATTAGTCCAAAAATTGAAATGTACCTATCTTTAATGTTTTATTTTGGGGGTCATGGGACCACACAGCCACTGATGATTCCAACTTCCTCACAGCAAGGGGACAAACATAGTGTGAGGTAACACACAGCAGGGAAGTACAATACCCACCCGCATGTTGTGCTCCAGAAGGCTGGTCCGTGCTCCCACAGGCTGCAGCTCAAGACAACAGGGCTTAGTAGGGGGTGTCACTTAAAACTAACTATGGAAGATACCGGCACGCTTGTCATTGGCATGGCATCCTGTATCCCCTAGTAGTGATCCCATTGATTGAAAACTCACCATGCCAGCACGGATCTGCTTCTGTGCTTGGCATGGTCAGTTTGAAAAATAAACCCTGGGAACTGACAGGATCACCAGATAATGTGCAATAACTGTTTGCGTAAAGCTGTACATAATACATTTCTTGGGAACTTTACAATTAAAGTAGAACTAAAGGCAAAACTTTTTTTCATTTTGAATAGAGTAAGGAACAGTCATAACTCCTATCTTGTTTGACATCTGTGTCTTATTGGGGAGATTTTCCTTCAATTCCTGTCTCGTAGCCAAAAAGTATGAGGAAATCTCAACAAAATGAGGGAATCCCTGAATGTCCCTAGGGTCTTTAAGCTGCATAATGGTCCGGGCTTAAGTGGTTAAACACATCCTAAAATGTGTACAAATGTTATTGTTGTCCTTAAATTCAGGTAGAGGGCCAGAGGCTTTTTTTGGGGTCCCAAACTCATTTGGAACCTTCCCCACACCCTAACATTTTTACAATGGGCCATCAGAGGGGGTGAGGAATCTGATAAAATGCTCCTTCAAATAAAGGTTATACTGATGTTGGCCAAGAATGTTTGTGTCTAATCTGCTTGCAATGTTATGTTCAAAAGTACAATTTTTTTTCTGGTTTGACTTTGCAGTTTCCTTCAACACCACAGGAATGGCAGATTGTGAAAGGTAAAGTGACGAGCGCAATAAATGTGACTAAGTAATCAAAGTGTTAATCAGTGTACACTGATAATGAACTAAAATTGAAACAAAGTGCTAGAAATAACATTTAAAACATCCATAATGAAAAAATCGTTCAGCCAGCAAGTGGCCAGTGAAAAAATGATATGCACAAGAATAGCTGCAAAAGTCAGCAGGCAAACATAAATATGAAGCCTAAATAAGTCCTGGAATAATAGGCTAGCAGTGCAGCCTATATGATATTAAGTGCATAAAAGTGTAGGAAGTTCCAAAAGAAAAAAACTTCTCCAATAGTGATAGAATAATGTGTTTAGGATCTTCTCATGTAGATCTTCAAATAATGTGAGCTCACAATGCGCTTACCTTCTCAAGGTAGTAATCAAGCCTTGATTAAATGGATATCCACAAGAGGTGTTGTTGAATCTGCAACTGGCTCTGGATGTCCAAGGCATCCTGTGTAATCCTATGTTTGTAGGCTCCAGACTTCTATTTGGCAGCGGTGGTGCTCAGCATGGGGAAATAAAAAGGTTGCTTCCCATAGTGTAGTAAACCAAGGCTATTTTATTATATATCAATGTATTGAAATATTGTCATTTAAACATATATATTGCTTAATAAAAAATAAAAAAAGATACTACACACAGCAGCCACATACAAGGAAGAGTAGTGAGCTCTCACCTGTGCTGCACCATGGACATTTACCTCATAAACAGGTTTACCTGTTTATGAGGTAAATGTCCATGGTGCAGCACAGGTGAGAGCTCACTACTCTTCCTTGTATGTGGCTGCTGTGTGTAGTATCTTTTTTTATTTTTTATTAAGCAATATATATGTTTAAATGACAATATTTCAATACATTGATATATAATAAAATAGCCTTGGTTTACTACACTATGGGAAGCAACCTTTTTATTTCCCCATGCTGAGCACCACCGCTGCCAAATAGAAGTCTGGAGCCTACAAACATAGGATTACACAGGACGCCTTGGACATCCAGAGCCAGTTGCAGATTCAACAACACCTCTTGTGGATATCCATTTAATCAAGGCTTGATTACTACCTTGGGAAGGTAAGCGCATTGTGAGCTCACATTATTTGAAGATCTACATGAGAAGATCCTAAACACATTATTCTATCACTATTGGAGAAGTTTTTTTCTTTTGGAACTTCCTACACTTTTATGCACTTAATATCATATAGGCTGCACTGCTAGCCTATTATTCCAGGACTTATTTAGGCTTCATATTTATGTTTGCCTGCTGACTTTTGCAGCTATTCTTGTGCATATAATTTTTTCACTGGCCACTTGCTGGCTGAACGATTTTTTCATTATGGATGTTTTAAATGTTATTTCTAGCACTTTGTTTCAATTTTAGTTCATTATCAGTGTACACTGATTAACACTTTGATTACTTAGTCACATTTATTGCGCTCGTCACTTTACCTTTCACAATTTTATTGTATTTTTATTCGATATTTATACATTATTAGATTGAGCAGCATCATCACTTTAGTTTATTATTATTATTATTTTACTTTACATCTCAAGGTTTACTAGGTAGGCGCAAGAGCACCCTCACTTTATCAATGGCAGATTGTGGCTTCCCAGTTTGCCCAGCAGTGGGACTTTCCCAACTGCGGAGGGGGCAATCGATGGAAAATACATCCACACCGTCCCACCCCCCCACTTGGGGTCATACTATTACAATTATAAGAGGTTTCATAGTATCGTGATGATGGCGGTGGTGTCGGCGACATATGAGTTTTTATATGTGGACATGGGGACGAATGGCCAGATGTCGGATGTTGGAGTCTTTGCCCAGACTGAATTTTACAGACAGCTCCAGAGTGGTGGCTTGGGATTGCCACCTGCTGAAGATAACGTGGCAGGACTGCGGTTTGTCTTCATCGCTGATAAAGCGTTTGGGCTGAGTGAACACCTGATGCAGAGGGTTTTTAACTACCAACTGGCCAGAGCCAGAAGAGTGGTGGACTGGAGAATGCGTTTGGCATAATGGCCAGCCGGTTCCACCAATTCCTCACGGCAATAAACATGGCGGAGTATAAACTTAACCACACTGAGCTATCATGCTGTGTACTTCATAACTTTTTACAAAGAAATTCGCCAAACTATGTGGCCTTAGTTGGGCCTGAGGCCCGAATTCATGAACTAAATACTCTGACAGTCCTGGAAGCTGGCCGTCCTGGCTTGCCCCCCCAAAGCACCCGTGAAGTTTGGCTTAAATATCTCAAATATTTTACGTGTAGGGGGGCTATTGATATGACAGCTAATTTCTTAATAATTTTTTAAACAAAGAATTTTTTGGATCTGAAAAAATCTTGAATTTGATTTATTGCTTGTGTTTCTTTTAGCTGTCTCCTAGGTTCTCCTAGTGCACTTGTAGTGCCAAGTGGATTTGCCTATAGTAAATAACCCCCATTGTCACTGTAAACACCAACTTACTACAAAAACTGGTATTGAGCATTGAAAGAAGAAGCCACACATTATTGAGTCGAAAAACTTTTACTCCGTGCATATTCACATGTGCGCTAGAATCGCAACATCTTTGCTAAATAAAGTTTTGCATTGAATTATTTTTTATTTTTTTTGCTTAAACAGGCATGTTTCAAACCATAACATACACAACTCTGGAACTTACAAAGTTCAACGTAGAAAAAGTGAAGGCAGTATCAGACATTATAGTATGTAAAAAATGTGTTGTTCTTGCCTTCATCAGATGGTGTGATGTCACACCTGTAAAAGCCAAATTTTGAAGATACATACAAATTGGGAGTCCAAAAATGTGGATTTCCCTCCTGATCCCATGCCTAATGTCAACATGTGCTATCTCCCATCATGGGGGATCAATGGACGTGTTTCAGGGGTGCAACACCCTCCTCTTACCTACTTAAGTTGCGAGGAAGGGGTTGCACCCACAAAACACATACATTGACATTATCATGTCTAAATCCCAATTGCACACCATTATGTCCTGGATGAGGATGTGTGCACTTGCACTGGTGAAACGAGATTCTTCTTTCACAACATCCACATCACCTAAAATAAAAATAAAACACCATGTATTATAATAATGCAGGCATGCATCTATTACCTGAAGCTGTGGAATCAGACACTGACCTGTTGTGGTCACTATTTCGCCCACTTCATACACCTCTCCTCCCTTCACATCCTCAGGTTATGGTGTGCTGAGTTCTCCTTCTTTCTGAGGTGTGGGTTCCTGGTGTCCTCATATTTCCTGAGTCTTTTCTCCCCTATTAGAATGAAACAAAAGGTAAACTTAGTACACAGATATTTGAGGCCAGAAAAAGGAATATGAAACATTGCTTGGAAGTGTGGTAGGAGCTACGCTACGCAGAACGTCACCCACGACCGCCACAGATTGCAGACAGATGGTTTTACATACTGATGTATGCTGTTATGCTGACACTCGGCACACTGAGTGTCCTTATATGTGAGTGCAACTTTTTTATTGTTCGTTTTTAATAAAAGAAATCCAATCGGAGAGCACTAGATTTCTAGATTTTCCCCTTTCTTTTCAATTATATGGTGGTATCCCTGTTGGAAAGTCATTGGGTTTGGATCCGTGGTGCTAAATCCCATCCATCCGTTTCCTATGGAGGCTGTCAGCTGTTAATACAAACAGATATGCTTTGTGATCCGCAAGGGTCTAAGCTCTGAGGTGAGAGGCCATCTTTCACTGGTGGTGGATATTATATGGTGTCATCCCTTCACTTTTCACTCTGGAATTTCTTTTCGTTGGACTGACTGTGGATTTATTTATTTATGGTTTTTCCTCACATGGACACTGTTTTTCTTATTATATACACTAGCATTTTGTATCTTTTCACTTTATTTACATATTTATTTTTCTTTTATTGCGCTACACTGTTTATTATATAGTGTGGTAGAATTGTCTGTTTTGGCAGAGTTCCAAGCTGAAGACATGATTTTTTTCCCTTATCAAAGCTGGAATACTTACTCTTTTGAAGAAGTTTCACACATGGAGACACCCTAAGTATCCACTGGAGCACCTGTGTGGGACAAAAGGTTGTTCTGGTGTCCCACACTAGTGCTCCTAAGTCCAAATGTGTAAACAGCTGCTAAGGGTTCTCTCCTTACACTGAATCAAGTTTGCATTTCATTCTAGTTACAAACACATCTAGACAACAATGTACTAAACTTATTTTAATATAATGCATGACCAAATGTAGTTAACCTGTATCTGCCAAAAACATAATATTTAGTGGGCGACCGAACAATGTTTACAATGACCAATTACTGTGCCCACGAACCTTAAAGTTGCCATTTTAAACTGTACAACAGTAAAGAAAAGCACATGGAGCAACATGCAAGTAATAATAATAATAGGAACACAGGACAAATACTTTTTAGAAGCAGTTTCATGATTCTTCTGTACTGATTGTGCTCCCTCAATTTCAGGTCTGACCAGCGTTTCCTCAATTGCTCCTGGGATCTTTGTATCCCAAAATTCCTGTGCAGACTTCTCACAACTTTATTCATGATCTTGGCCTTTCTCACATTTGGGTTGGGGTACGGTCCATACTTTCCATCATAGTTGGTCCTCTTCAAGATGTCCACCATCTCCGCCATCTCTACAAAGAACATAGGCCTTATATCTCCCCCTGGATCGTGACGTTTCTGTCTCTGGGCTTTCCTCCTCGTTACTGCTATTACACACCTGCTGTGTCTCCGCCATGTGCTCTCCCACTGCGCCGAAAGAGAAGGGGCAGGGAATATACTAGAAAAAACGTCAGATGCGGGCGACGCGGGTGGAGTTTCACGCAAGCACAGTGTATATAAAGCTAACATGCATGTGTCATACCTACGATCTGTGAGCAAAGGAAGGAGTAACGGAAGCGCCGATCGTGATAACAAAGGTAAACTTTTAACTTGGGGCATCAGTGGCCTATACTGCTTATAGATTGAGGCCTATATTGGGATAAGATTAGGGGAGTGTAGCCTGACATTAGTGTTTTTGTCTTGTGTTTTGTCTTGCAGAGAAAATGAATACATTTAAGTTTATAGACATGTACAGGGAGCTGCCTTGTTTGTGACAGGTTATACACAAATTATATAAAAACAAACCAGCTAGGGATGCAGCGATGGAGACATTTCTGGGATTTGTAAAGACGCAGGTCCCCACTGCAGACATATCCTTTTTGCTAACCAAAATTGGTAGCTTGAGGAGCACATATAAGAAGGAGCTGATTAAGGTTCTGAATTCCCAGAGATCAGGAGCCACAGCAGAAGATGTTTATGTACCCAGTCTGTGGTACTATGAGAGAAAGTGTTTTCTGGAAGACCAGACTGAAACCAGGCTATCACTTTCCACTCTTCCTTCCATTCCAGCTGAGGCATCCAACGACCAACGTGGGCCTTCCAATCAGGAAGAAGTAGATGAACCCAGCTTGAGTCAGGTATAGTATTGTTATGTATTGTCCTAAAATTAATGATGTTAACAAGATGTTATTATTGGATCAACATTTTTTATTATGCGCCCCTGTTAAACAGGAAAAATTGGGCCTTAGGCAGTGGTGGTGGTGGTGGCACAAAGCTGTAAAGCCTCACAGATACTCTTGTTGAGCTCAGGAACAGGCTCTGCTGAGAAACATTAGATCAACATTTTTAATTACGTGCCTCTTTTAAACAGGGGAAGAAAAATTGGACCTTAGCCACTGGTGGTGGTGCCCAGAAACAAAAATGTTCTTAGAAGATATCAACATGAACATTGAGGAGGAATAGGATAGATACTCAGCATAACAGGATAGTCACTCAGCATCAGCATAGGCAGTCTTCAAGGATCTCACATTCATAGTAAAATTATTTGGTTACATCACCATCGGGTGCTTGGTAGCTGGTGATCCAAGACTGATTCATTTTTATGAAGGTGAGCCAATCAACTGAGTCTGTGAACAGGCACAATCTGTGATCGGTTACAAAGCCTCCAGCAGCACTGAATGTGCGTTCCGATAGAATGCTGGATGCAGGACAGGCCAGTAGCTCAATTGCATACTGTGCAAGCTCTGGCCAGTGATCCATCCTCAAGACCCAGTAAGCCAGTGAATTTTCAGTTGGAATGGTCTCCAAGTCTGATCTTGCACTAAGGTATTCCTGAACCATGTAAATCAGACGCTGGCAATGGTTGCTGGAACCGATCAGATCTTGGGGCTGCGGACTAAAAAATTGTCTGAACGCACCGGTCAGAGGGCCACCTTCTCCACTGCTCCTTTTGTGACTGACCGAAGCCTCAGCAACACGTTGTCCAGGAGGACCAGGAAATTGCAACCTCCCAGGCTCTGGAAACACATTGCACAAACCTTTCTGCAAGGCCTCACAAAGATGTTTAATCCTCTGCTCCCTCTGCGAAGGCAGGATAATTTCTGCAACCTTACCTTGTAATGTGGATCAAGAAGTGTTGCCAGCCAATAGTGATCCCTCTTTTTGATACCACGAACCTGAGGGTCCTTCCGCAGGCTTTGCAGGACCAGGGAGGCCATGCAGCGTAGGTTTGCTGAGGCATTTAATCCAGAGTCCTCTAGGTCACTAAGGGTGACATAATCCGCAGCCCCTCCTCCTGTATAAGTCCATGGGTTTCTGGGGACTTAAAACAATCCCTTAAAGACTGCTGCTGATGCTGAGTGCTAGGCTCCACCTCCATACTGACACAATCCTACTCCTCCTCTTACTGTGTGAGCGGCGGGCCCGCTGGAATACTGTCTGGATAAAGGGGGCCTTGAGATGTAAGGAAGTCCTCCTCTTCCTCCCTCTCTTCTGCCTCAAGTGGCCTGTCCATTATTCCACGCAGCATGTGCTCCAACAGGAAGACAAGAATGACAGTATCACTGATGCATGCACTGTCACTGCTCACCATCCTTGTGGCCTCCTCAAATGGTGACAGGACAGTGCATGCATCCTTGATCAGTAGCGACTGGCGTGGTGAAAAAAAGCCAAGCTCTCCTGACCCTGTCCTGGTGCCATACTCGCACAGGTACTCATTGATGGCCCTCTGATGTGTGTACAGCTGCTGCAGCATTGCCAATGTTGAGTTCCACCTGGTGGGCATGTCACAGATGAGGCGGTTCTTAGGCAGGTTGCATTCCTTTTGAAGGTCAGTCAGCCAAGCACTGGCATTATATGACCGGCAGAAATGCCCACAGACTTTCCTGGCCGGCCTCAGGAGATCCTGTAAGCCCGGGTACCTGCACAAGAACCGCTGCACCACCAAATTAAGGATGTGAGCCAAACAGGGAACATGGGTCGAGTGTCCCTGTTGGAGGGCGGAGATCAGGTTGGTGCCATTGTTGCAAACCACCATTCCTGGCTGCAGCTGGCATGACTACAACCACCTCTGAGCCTGCCCCTGCAAAGCTGACAGAATCGTAAATCAACGTAAATGCCCCTAGCGGCCAGCGTAAATATGCAGCCAAGATACGACGGCGTAGGAGACTTACGTCGGTCGTATCTTGGCAACAGTGAGGCGTAACTCATTTAAAGAATGCGCACAAAGATACGACAGTGGGCTCATTCGGACTTACGATGGAGTATCTACTGATACACCGTCGTAAGTCTCTCTGAATCTAGCCCATATATACTAAATACACTGCAGCTAACTGAATCGCCTGCCTGCTCAAACTAAATGAAATGACACTCTCTTTCAACGCCGGCAACACACTACACGGCAGCCTTATATAGCGTGGGGCATAGACTTAATACCCTGAGCCATAATTAGCCAAAGGCACCCTGACTTTGGCCAATTATGGCTCTCTTTGTTGACAGCGCTGTGATTGGCCAAAGCATGCGGGTTATATTGCATGCTTGGCCAATCATCAGACAGCAATGCACTGCAATGTCGCAGTGCATTATGGGGCATTCCGTGCCGCTCTAATTTGGCACGAATGCCCCATAATGTTCGCTATTCTGCGAACGGGCGAACATGCAATGTTCGAGTCGAACTCATGTTCATCTCGAACATAAAGCTCATCCCTAGTAAGCTAGAACAAGCAGGGCTTTCTGATTCCTTCTGTATTGAATTGTATTGTAACTGCATGGTCTGCCCTCATGTTGTAAAGTGCAGCACAAATTGTAGGCGCTATATGAATTTGAATAATAATAATTATAATAACAGCCATTCTAATCCCTCCCTATATTATTAAAAAAGAGTGGACAGAAAGCCTAATTAGTACAAATTATTGAATGTCTTGAGTAAAAACAAGTGAACTGAACTTCCCAAAAAATACCATAAGGTGAGGAGGGAATTGCTAAAAATTGTCACTCAATTAAAAATACGTTGGGGAAAAGTTGTATTCAGTAACATTGGCCAAATTTTCTTTGATGTTCAATTATTGACAAATGAGCCCAACTTTTTGGATGCAGAAATTGTGTCAAATTTTCTTTTATAATGCAGAAGTGTTGAGAAATGATAGGGTGGAGTTAAGTATCTTGAATTTTATTCTGAGAAACTGTTGAAACTTCTGTTGGGGTATACCAACCACTACATGGGGCTCCGTTAGAGGGACTTCCCATTATTTACTGTTCCATTGACTAAAAATACACTATTTGGTTGAGTAAGGGAGGACTAGAACCCTTGCTAGCTTTTAGTGCTATTTGCTTGTTGATTTTCCTTCATTTCATGTAAAGTGTAGCATACACACGGTCGGATTATTCGCTCAAACAGGTCCGTCGGACATTTGTTGTTAAAAAGTCCTATTGTGTGTATGGGCCTTAACAATGCATTTTGGTGAACTGTGTCTTAGTGAATTGGAGTGCCATTTGAATGGCACTGCAATGTATTTTCACATGTATTATGTTTTAACATGCATTGTAGTATTGTGCACGTTACCACAACACATGCTTTTTATTCACACATGAAAAGATTACCGTACTACAGCTACTCATGCTTACCTGGCAGACTTAAAAGTTGTCCTAAAGCCTGTCATTTCTGCTAGACAGTTTATTTTGTGCATGTAATATGCATGAAGAAAAATATAAATATCTGCACATAAAATAAAAGAATAAATATACCATTTACTATAATTGTATGCAATAATAACATATAATTAAGACAATGCAATCATTTTTGCAATAATGGTCCTTTATTGATTTCAAACATTGTCCCTTTTGCAAAGGAATGACTCACAGTGACAGTCTGGATCTTTATTGCTTCTTAACAGGAACAACAATAATTACTGTGTAATGTAGATAACAAATACGTGGCATTCAGGCAAAGAAGATTCTGTACAGCATAAAAAATAATACACTGCTCAACTGTCTATCTCTAGTAGAACAAAAGTTAAAATGTGTGTAATGCTTATCCAGTAATAGACCTACAAACTGCTTTGTACATTTAGCTGTAAACTGACAATCCCATGAATAGCCTAATACTCTTATCTTTCACAGATGATAGCCTTGAACTGCTACATTGGTGTGGGTGGAGGTCTATAATTGCTACAGAGTTATAATGTAGCACACAAGTTAATGAGGCACTAAAAAGCTACAGCTTAAAAAACCTGAACACTCTTCTGTAATAGCTGCACACCAAGGACCAGATTGGAATCACGGGAACCTCTAGGCCAGCCTTTCTCAACCTTTTTAGCATGAGGGAACACTTGAAATAATCTGGTTTCCAGGAAGCCATAGTAACAATTACTTTATCTACAGCTCACAGTACATTAGTGTGATGGTCACTGGGAAGAATGCTTCTTACACTTGTGGTCATTGGAAAGAATCCCCCCTGCTTACGAATAATTAAAAGATCATACTTAGCGTGAGTAGAGTTGGGACGAACACCCCGGTTCATGCGAGAACTCTCGAACTTCGCAAACGTTTGGACCCAAACTTCGAACCCTGTTACAGTCTATAAGACCTGGCCCAATTTGAAGTCTTATATGCAAGTTATTTGCCATAAAAAGGGTATGGGGCCCGGGTACTGCCCTGGGGGATATGTATCAATGCAATTTTTTTAAAAAGATCTTTTTAAAGAAGCAGTGATTTTAATGAGGCTTAAAGTGAAACAATATAAAAATCAAACTTTCCAGTGCCTGGGGGGTCTACTTAGTCTGCCAGTAAAGTGGCACATCTGTACCATGTATATAACCTGCTGCAGCAAAACTGACATAAATAAAGAAGACAAAATGACAAATAAATAGATTTTCCCGGAAAGCTTTCTTTATTTTGTAAACGACAGCTTGGGGAGCCAGTCTGTAGGATGAGGCCACATTTTAGTGCACTTGGAACAAGATTAGAGATTTTTTGGATAAATTCTGTTGTCTCTTTGGTAGACTTTGGATGGAAATTATAGTACATTTAGGCTAAGATTAATATTTTTTTTACACAAAGTCAGGTGACTCTTTTGCAGACCTTGGATAGAAGTAACAGGTGCAGAAAAACTGGGCCCTGGTTGTTGGTGGTGCCTGCACCCTGTAACTAATCACAGTTACTCTTGGAGGGTGCAGGACTGGTATTGTGTTCAAATAATTCAGCTTACTGTTCCGTGCTTGATGATGGGGCTATGGCAGGAGTAGCTGTGGACAAGGAGACAGAATAGGCCACTCTGGCAGCTGCGCTGGAGTGCGAAATAGAGTCAGCTTGTGTGATAGAGGATAAGGAGGATGAGGATGTTTAGTAAGACAGCTGCCCACCACCTCCTATGCATGCTGTGGCTGGATAGCATGGGCAACATCACTAAACAGATACAAATGTGCCCTGCCTGAGAACGGACCTTTACGTTTGCCTGTGGATACAGACCCTGGCCCCCTCATAGTGGCATGGGAACATCTGCCTCTCCTTGTTGGCCTCCAAGACATCATGGGGGGGCTTAATATCCCAATTTAAAAGATGCTGGGAAATGTGTAATTGGTGGCAATTTATTCAATTAAAAGTGGTGTTTGGTGAACTTTAAATGGAGAACTGTCGCTGACAGAAACGTAAAAACTTTCTGCGGAAGAAACCTTTTATAGTGTAGGGTGGGACTATGAGCACTGACAAAAAATCTCCTGCCCTCTGGTGCTTTCCGCTAGAGGGTAACGTAGTCCAATTTTGAGGCAAAGTCTAGAGTCTTGCAGCCCTCCTCAGAACCATGGGAATTCATGCAACTACAAAAAGAAAATGGAGGGCGCACCGACCTAGTGCATTACCGTTTAAAAGATTTTATTAAATGGAATAAAAACAATAATCTTACTCACAAAAGGAGTTGTACAGAGCGCTTGTCAAGCAATCAGACTGGTACACAGCATCGCCAGCAAAGCCTGATGACAACAAGGATCGGATATTATCAAGCCGGCAAAATGGCTGTCACGTTTCTGGGGCGCACACCTTTCCTCAGAGCCTAGGTTTTGCTGGCGATGCTATGTACCAGTCTGATTGCTTGACAAGCACTCTGTGCAACTCCTTTTGTGAGTAAGATTATTGTTTTTATTCCATTTAATAAAATCTTTTAAATGGTAATGCACTAGGTCGGTGCGCTCTCCTTTTTCTTTTTCTTTTCACTATAAGCACTGAGCAATGATTGGGCAAAGCCATTATGACTTTGTCCAATCATGGCTCTGACTGTAAGGCAGAATTTTTCTCATTGCTCAAGGAACCCTAGGATTCTATGTAACCCTGATTGAGGGAGGCTGTTTTAGAATTTGGAGCCCCAAGTAACAGCTCTCTGCAAGAATAGCCTATTCTATGCAGAACATTTCTTATTTACTGGTCCTAGCTGTACTTAAATTATTGTAATTCGTTCAGGGACAAAAGTTTATGACACCCAGGGTTGTTCTATATCTTTGTGGGAAGATGACAGGTCCGCGTCCACTCTGCATACGCAGAGCCTGCTCTACTCTATGGGCCCTCTGATCCGATCAAATGGAAGGGGACGGATTCTGTTTTTTTAGCAGATCGAGTTGGAGGTAGGTGGGTATAAACAGACACAAGTTTGTTTACATCTGCCACTCCATAGAGGTGAATGAAGGGTCCGATTGGGTCAGACAGATCATGTTAAAGCGGCCTAAGGCTACTTTTTACACTGATGGTCTGCGATCTGCTGTCTGGCCACACTGTGGGTGCAGAACAGTGGACCTGTGGCTTTCCTGCAGGTTAGCTGTACTTTGCCATAGAATTCTTTTATATCATGCAGGTGCGGTGCACTTTCTGAAAGTGCACCAAACCCACAGGTTTAACTAGAAGTCTATGGCTCAGTGCAGGTAAGCCGCAGGTGCACTGCACTACACCTGCGGATCAGTTTGAAAGCAGCCCAGTAACCACTGCAGAACAGATATGTCCATATACACTGTGATTTTAGTAATAAACTTGCTGTCCCAGGCAGAGTGCATTTTGTACACTCCACCTATGACAGAAGCTGGTGTTTTAAAGGAAGCATTGGCTTTTGCGGCTCTGCTCCGCAGCTGCTTGCTTTCTTTACCGCTGGCTTCATTCACAACACTGATGCTCTGGCATGGCAGGTAGGCAACCTGCAATCTGGGCTTGCCAACCTTTCATCCCAGAGCAAGAGGTCGTGGGCCACATTAGAGGGCTCTGCGGGCCACATATGGCCCCCGGGCCACTGGTTGGGCACCCCTGCTCTACCTTAAGGCCAAAAACCTTTTGTGTCACAGGATTGCCCCTTATTGCCCTTATACTTACCTGTGCCTGACCTCGATCCAGAGCTGTGCATGAGAGAATCGGCTCTCTCCCACCTCACTGGGAAGTGTGATACCAGTGGGAGCCATTGGCTTCTGCTGCTGTCAATACAATCTTGTGATGAGGGAGCAGGGGGAGTGGCCAAGCAGTGTTGCCTGTGTGTTATTTTATTATAAAAAAAAGTAAAAGTTTTACAATCACTTTAGATTTGGAAGATCAAGAGGTTTAAAAAAAACATTGGTGCAAAGTTCCCCCATGGGGCAATCCTAAAGTATGGTAAATAGAGCTAGCACTGTAGAGTCAAGGTCAGACATCCCTTATGTTATCAATTTGCAGTGATAATGATTCAGTGTGGTGTCTTGTGTGTGGGTGACTGACTGCTTCTAAGCAAAGCAACTGGCAAGGCTGATGTGGAAGCTTTTATGAGCTTCAACTATAATGGGTAGCAATAGTATATACAACTTCTTGTAGCATTTCAGAGTTTGGTGGAAGACACAATTCATTACTTGATTTCTGTAATCCGAAGGGTTTGCCTTTAAAGGAGTTGTAAAGGAAACATTTTTTTTTTTTTGCTCAAATGACTGTTTACAGGGTATAGAGACATAATAATTAACTGATTCCTTTTAAAAACGATTAAAAATAGATAAAAATCAATCATATAATGTACCTGTAGTTTCAGTTTCGTTTTTTTGCATGTTATCCTGCCTCTGTGCTGTATAGAGCCATAGAGAAGTGATGGTTTGAAAAACGAAACTAGAAGCTCCCAGTACTGTGGTCCTCAGGAAACAGACAACCAGGAAGTGTCCATAACAGAGCAGAATTACAGCAACATCAGAGCAAAAACAAACAATGAGGACATGAAACCAGGACTGCAGTAAAGTAAAGGAAGCTATTTAGCTAAAAAAAAATGTTTCCTTTAGTGACCCTTTAAGCCTCTAGGAGTTGTGTGTGGTGATTAACTCCTCATCTGGTGGCATTTGGGATCTGCAGTTGGTTCCAGATTTCTGGGGCTCAAGAGGGTTGTTTTGTGTAATGGTATCCAAGGGTGAGCTAGAGAATATGATAATTTGTCTTCTTGGGCAGCTAGATACTTGGAGCTCCTGCAATGTGCATCACCACTTAGCTTTGCGCATTCTACACCTCCTCTGCTGCTTTACTCAGTTATGGCTCTTTGGCTATGACTTTAGGGTGGAAGGTGAATGAAATCAATGGCCTGTTAGACAGAGAGAGAGAGAGAGAGAGAGAGAGAGAAGACTACTACTATGGCCCCGTACACACGACCGAGAAACTCGCCGGGCAAAACACATCGTTTTGCTCGTCGAGTTCCTTGTGAAGCCGCCGAGGATCTCGGTGAGCCAACTTTTCCCATTGTCTAACGAGGAAATAGAGAACATGTCGGTTTCCTCGGCTAAAAGTGTACACACGACCGGTTTTCTCGGCAGAATACGTCTCCCATCGAGTTTCTGGCTGAATTCTGCCGAGAAACTCAGTCGTGTGTACGGGGCCTATCTGAGAACTAGTTTGAGGTTTTAATGACTGCAAGAAGCATGGTGCAAGTGGACCCAGAGTAGGCCAGATACCCTCAGCTAAGCAAATTGAAAATGTATAGGTTTGATCCTTTTCCCACAACTTTTAACACAAGCATACATTCTTTAGCAATTAAAAAGATGTGTGTTTTGGGGAGAAAAATATGTGGTTAGATTTTTAATTGCCTTCATGTCCGACTGCGTTCCTATATCCATGGCTACCTTTACAAACTGACATTATGCACTAAATCACAAAGACTTGTAGCTTTTAACTTGCTACTTTGTACTCACTATGCTTTTATGTTTGCTCTATGTCAGGTTTCTAAATGCCACTGTTTTGTTATTCTATAGAATGACTATCAAATAGGTGGTTACTCATTCAGCACCATATTGTATTATTCAGTCTTAGCCTCAGGAAACATTAGTCATTTATTACAGTACCTTCAAAGAAGTGCTTTACTCTTGCCATTTGGTATCCTAATGAACTCTATATAGATCAAGATGTACACATTCATTCTTCTGAATATGGAAGAGTTAAGGCAAGACAAATAAGTACCACATTACAGTAGCTAGGAGTTACAACAAGAATGGGAGGAACTTCAAAGATTAATGGTTTTATATGTGTAAAAAGTCATGGGAAAAGCTGCCGAGAGCTCAAATAACTCTTTGCATACGAAAAGGTAGTTTCAAGTTAAAAAGCTTTTATAGTTGTTGATAATAAACAGTCACTTATATTGTTAGTAAGGGTTTCTATTGTTCTTGTGGAGTCCTGAATTAACATTACCTAGGAATGTGGCTTCAGTCCAAAACAGGGTCTCTATGAAAGCAGCTATCCTTGTTGTGAACATACTACTGTATGTGTATCAGCTACTGTACTTCAAAAATAAACACCTGAGAAGTTAACTATACCCAGTTAAATTTTTGGACTGTGATGATAAGACATATGATACATGGTTGGTATTTATACAAGCATGCATACCATTCTTAAACAAATTATTATAGTTTGTATTACTATTTAAAAAAAATACATTTTAAAACAACCCAGATGACTTCTGCTGCTGTGGGAACAAAATAACAAGACTGTCGGATGCGTGTTACAAGAGACACTCTGAAAGAAAGACTTTCAACAAATGTGTAAAAATGCCTTATGATATCATTAAAATAATTGTTTTGAATGTACAAATCTAGATAAATTAAACATCTGAAAACTGTTTACAAACAAGTACCGTATTTATCGGCGTATACTGCACACTTTTTTGCCCTGAAAATCAGGGCAAAATCGTGGGTGCGCGATATACGCTGATACCCGCGCCGAGTTTGAACTACTGCACCGGCATATACCAAGCGCAGTACACTCGGGTATAGTCGGGCAGGCTCGGCTTCTCTCGCGGTCACGTCCTGGACGTACAGGATGCACAGGACGTGACTGCGAGAGGAGCCGAGCCTGCCCGACTATACCCGAGTGTACTGCGCTCGGTGTATGCCGGCGCAGTGGTTCAAACTCAGTGCGGGAAGCGGGGATCGAGCGGGGAGGACACCACGATGGCCGCAGAAGGACGCCGGACCCGACGAGGAGGACACCACCGAAGCCGCAGACGGACGCCGGACCCGACGAGGCCGCTGATGGACGTCGCGCAAGACACCAAAACTGTAAGTACAAAATGTTTTTTTTACAGGAATGCGGGTCCACATTAGGGGTGCACGCTATACGCCGGAGCGCACAATACCCCAATAAATACGGTAGTTTTAGAAGACCTATATATAACCAATTAAAGCTTTATATTAATAGTTAAAAGGAAACCAGTATCATTCCGACCATCTGGTCAAAAGTGCTAGTTGTCTTTGCTATCATGCTGAAATTCTGGTTTTATTGATTTCTCTTTCTCACTTGCCTAAAACAGTGTTTCTCAACTCCAGTCCTCAAGGCGCCCAAACAAGTCATGTTTTCTGGATTTTCCTCAGATGAAACGGCTGTGGTAATTACAAAGGCAATTAAAACAATCAAATCACCTGTGCAAAATTATGGAAAGCCTTGAGAAGATTTGAGAAACACTGGCCCAGACCAAGTGTGTAACCAATGAAGTTAGAATCTCTGATCTGCATACCTGTTTTGGGTCAGTAAGGCCTCGTAAACACGATAGGTTAACCAGAGGACAACGGTCTGATGGACCGTTTTCATCGATCAAAACCGATCGTGTGTGGGCTCCATAGGTTGTTTAACTTTCGGTTAAAAAAAAGCAAGCTTGCTTTAAAATTTAACCGATGGATTGCTAACCGATAGGTCAAAACCGATCGTTAGTATGCAAAACCATCGGTTAAAAACCCGCGCATGCTCAGGATCAAGTCGACGCATGCTTGGAAGCATTAAACTTCTTTTTTTTCAGCACGTCGTTGTGTTTTACGTCACCGCGTTCTGACACGATCGGTTATTTAACCTATGGTGTGTAGGCGTGACGGACCATCAGTCAGCTTCATCGGTTAACCTAAGACAACGGTCCTTCAGACCATTGTCCTCTGGTTAACCTATCGTGTGTACGAGGCCTAACTCAAAAAGTACTAAAGAAGCCAAAGTATCAGTGGGAATCAGTATGACACCCAGGCCACTCAAATTTCAGATGATCAGCAATAATAGCCCACATATTTCTCTGACAAATTTCCTCTAAAGTGTAAACTTAGGCCCCTTTCACACTGGGGCAGGATGTGCGGTGGCGGTATAGTGCCGCTATTTTTAGCAGCGCTATACCGACGGAAATTGCCACGGAATTGCGGCAGTATTCGGCCGCTAGCAGGGGTCTGCAGAGGTGCATTGCCGGTGGTATTACCGCGGTGTCCCATTGTTTTCAATGGGAAGGAGCGGTAAAGGAGCGGTAAACACACCGATCCTCTCACCGCTCCAAAGATGCTGCTTGCAGGAGATTTTTTTTCCTCCCGCCAGTGCATCGCCTCAGTGTGAAAGCCCTCAGGCTTTCACATTGAGAATGCTTGGGTAGAATTAGTTCAGGCATTTGGTTATGCGCTATTTTTAGCACTAAAACGTCTGAATTACGCCTCAGTGTGAAAGGGGCCTAAGAACAAACGTATTTTATTTGCTCCCAATTGGTCTGTGAAATATATAATTGAAATTGCTTTGTTATATCTGTTCCATAGAAAATACTTCTTGAAATCCAGTACTGTCCTATGTCTTATGCACTTGCGCAGTGTTATTTAACACAGTGTTATCAGTACTGCCCATTTCTCTTTGTGAACTACAAAACAGCCACTCCATTTGCTATAGGGACAGAAAGAGGGGTCAGTGTTTAATAATCCTATTACTTCCTGTCCTATGGTGACAATGTTGCTTCTTCATAAACACAATAAGGTGAATACGTGTTGTCACCCCAAAACAGGATGCATTTTACCTTCAGGATCACCAGGTGAGAAAAAAGCCTGAATAAAAAAAACAAAATCAGCCACCACAAACATTATAAAATTGCTAAGCTGCAGTATTTTCCATTTTTGTTCTTGGGGTCAAATATACTTTAAAATTCGGCTCAGGTCCTTACATCCTGGAATACTTTGTGTATATGGCTACTCTCTCCACTACAACATAGCTTACATAGATCAAAATAGATTTTGCCCTGGATTTTGAGAGCTAAACTTTAAAAAAAAAAAAAAAAATAAGTTAATGAATGTTAGATTGGATTCATATCCCTGAGCTACAGGAACCTGCATGATATCACAATGACCATGTGGTGCATTTGGGGGAAAGGTTGCCATTCATCCTCTGCGAATGTCTTGAGGTGGAGGACTTTGCTTATCTTTTATACATGGGTGAAGATTGCATTGACAAAGAAGTGCTGCAAGTTGTGTTCTTAATATGAATGTGTATATTTTTCTAAGACTGCAAGCAGCTATTGCTATTTTTTTAGTGACATTTATGGGTGGAGTGCTGAGGGTTTTCTGCTTATGGCTCCCTTATGCACCTTACCAATGCACATGCATTTTTGCAAACCATAATGAAACCATAATGAACAGTAAGGCTGGATTCACACCAATGCATTTTTATTGCTTTCTGCATTTTACAGATTTGCACTACAGAACGTATTCCATAAGAAACCATGTTACATTGACTGTAGTGCAAATCTGCAAAATGCAAAAAGCACAAGAAATGCATAGGTGTGAATCCAGCCTAACACACTAAACAATGCGCCCTAACAAAGGCACATAACATGGAAAGTAAATAATCTTTACATTCCAGCTGCTCTAGAATTAGTGTCTATTGGTATGCTTTTACTGGTAACAAGAAATACATGCACAGTTCAAAGTCACTTACTAAGTATCATTTTTGGCAAGACCTTTCTAGTCATATGCTGTATGTCACATACACATTTGGATGCATATCACTTACTCAAACAGAAAAGACATTGGACAAATGCTACTTTCAACACCATAAATGTATTCAGTGTTCCAGAGAGCCTGTTAATGCTTAATTAGTTTTACAGCTGTTTTATTTGTATTTCTGATGGCGTCTGATGGCTTGCAATTACAAAATTAATGCTGATATGACACCTATGATTCATGAATCTTTTTTTAATCCAAGTGCGATTTCTATTTTAATTCTTGATGTTGTAGGGAGTATAAATTTAGCATGTTAAAACCACTGTGTTAAAGAGAGTATATCCAGGAATGAAAAAAAAAAGATTGCACTTAGATTTAAAAACCATGATTTAATACTAAAATGTTAACTAGTTATTCAGTCCCTACATTATAGTTATGCAGGTGTCAAAGTATAGTATAATGTTACAGTACCCACCAGTCAGTGTATATAAATAACAAAGGAATCAATTGCTATAACCCTGATTCATATTTCATTGTTTTGCCTTTCCTAACTTAATAAAAGACATATGTATACAAAGTCAAACTGTGCATATGGTTTCCTTTGGCCAACCCCATTGTTAAATTAACTATTTATAAAAAATATTATGTATTCATTTTCTTATTTTCTTTATTTTTTACTTCTTAAAGTGTGTTGTTTGCTCTTAGAATCTTGCATGGCTCCAATGTATACATACAAATGCACTGTGTTCCTGCAAAGAAGATGGCGACATAGTGGTGAGGCCCTGACAGTGGGGAAAAGTAGGGTTTTCCCTGATAAGACCTTCCACACACGACTAGAGTGCAATGTACCACAATTGTTGAGGTCTCAACAGGTGGAGATATTGGAATCTTTGCAAAGCTCAAGCTACCCACCATGCCATGTTTTTCCTTCAATGGGCCAGATGAGCAGAGGACAATGATATATGGATGACCTGTACCTGGTAGAAGATCAGTTGACCTGGTAGAAGATCAGTTGATGAGAGGGCTTCCCTTAAATTACTTGCACAATACACCCTGGAGACAAAGTGAAGCAGGATAAGGATTGGCACGGGTATCTGCAGTGGAAGATCAAAAGGCTTTCAGAGCGAATGGACATATCTCTCTGGGCAAAGTTGTGCGCTCAATCTTCCTGACATGATTCAAGATTGCTAGAACTAATCCAGCAAATGCCCACAATCCATGACATACCTTTACACCATAGCGATGGAAATAAAAAAAATGTTCTGTCATTAGCCATTTCATACCTTGAGGAGGATCTCAGTTCAGTTACAACTCTACTAACAGTGGTGGAGGATGCAAGAAGCTGCCACAAATTCACTCTGTGGGATGTCCAACAGGTGTCCCCTCAATACAATGTCCATCTGCTCAAGTTACAGAGACAGGTCAAGGACTTTGAAAACAAGGACCTTTGCCATAATCTAAAAAATTGAGGCATACCAGAGTCAGTGGAGCCTAACCAGATATGACACTAACTCTAATCACTGTTGAACCACCTTCTGGAGAGACTGCAGGAATCACCCATAGATTTTGAATAACACATAAAGGAACAATATATGCTACTTTGTCAGTTTTCAATTAAAATAAGAAATAATGCAGAATGCTAACAAAAGATACTTCTTAGATCCAAAAATTCCAAGACCTCTTCATAAATACTCTCAAAAACAGGACCTTTTTCCTCTTTTGTCTGTTCTTAGAAAATATTGCACTTCTTACAGTTGCCACAAACCTGCTGACTGCAGAGCCAACAGGGATACAGCGGAAGAATACTGTACATTTAAACTGACTTCTGCTCAACCACCTAAGCTAGCATGATTGGCTTGTGCTTGGCTTGTTTAAACCACCTGTAACCAGCAGAGAAGATATATACAGATGTATATTTTTAAATAAAGACAGTGGTCTTTTTTCTAGCATAACACAGTGTCACACTATGTGGATCCCTTCTTTTTTTCTTTTGTGATTACCATCCTCTGGACACCTGGAAGCTGATTGGATTTCCTCCCCCCCCCCCTCTGGAGAGATGAGAAGGAATTCTCCTACGCTATACCATTAACAACCAGCGCAACAACTGACGACGAGGTACCACCACCATTGCCTTTTGCCCTTAGGGGTGCCAACATCTGGTGAGTGGGGATACAACAGGGGGAGCACAAAAGTCACGCCAAAAAGCATCAGGAAGAAAATCACAAGAAGTCACTTTTTTGCTCTTTTTACATACCTTCTGTCATCAGTGATACATTGTTTCCACATGGGTTTTTTTGATTAGTTCATGAGACATTGACTAAATAAGAGAACTTGTAGCAACTACCCAGTGAGGGTTTTCAGATTGTTTATTTTTATTTTTATTTATTTATCTCTCATTTTTATATGGTCTAGCCTGGATGGCTTATATCACTTATTATTTTTGATGCTTTCTCTCCAAAAATATTTGGATTTTCACTAAATAGTTACTACATATTTTGACAAGATATATACATGTTTTCTCAGAACCCTATTTAGGGACGGCACATATATATAATAATCCATTGTTGTTTTGCACATAATTTTGCTCATCACCCGACGACTCATATTGTGGGTCATAATTATTGGTGTTATTTTCCTTTTTACATTTTTTATTTTTTCCTGACACCTACTCTTTTATACACGCTCTTTGTTAGAGCAGATTTACATGGGAGCTTTTAAAACACACCCTATCCCTCTTACCTGCACAGGGTCCTGGACTATGCATCTTCAATAATTTTGCCATTTATTATTTCCTATTAAACCCAATCACTTATCTAAACTAAAGTTTAGTTCTGCAATATCACTCATTGCACGGTGCCACGGGGGACACCTAACTATTTAACACATTTTTATTATCATTATATATATTTTTTTTCCATTTTATAATAACTGTGGAGGTCTTATATCTTGTATCCATTATCTGGATTTGTGCACTCTTGCACACAGTATTTTGAGGCTACACACCGGAATCAACGTAAAAATTCCTTTCAATACAAGCTGAACTAATTTTTTTGAAACAGATCAAATATATAGTGTTGTTAGCTCAGAGATTTAATTTTATTGGCTACCTTCCCACCCTTTGGATATAAATGTAATATTCCCACTGGGAGAACCAACAGATCATTGGGTCACCAGTGTTGATTAAAAGCATTAATAGGGGGCAGCACCTGGACGTTTGGCTACAATAACGCACAGGTCTAGGAGACCCATCCCCATTGGTCTCTCCTAGCATTCTCAAGTTTCCCCTACAATTAATTTACAATACATAGGACATCTCGTGGATACTCACCAACAAGCATAAGCAGCGCCAACATCCCTAAACCCCATTTCTTTGCTAATTCCAGGTCTCTTTGAGGCTTGTCAGGGAGGCAGCAGCTTAATACTATTCCTAAGCGCGGATCCTTTCCCCTTATTCACCTAAGCTAGCATGATTGCCCTGATTCGAGTAAATTAACCTCCAGAGACCTAATTAAGTACTATTCTATTGTCTTTCTCCTTTAGATGTGTGACCCCTTCCACACATACTGAAAGCCCCATTTTACTGTGGATCCACAAAGGTACATGCCTCTTTCCCGTGATCAAGTCTACTCGAAGACGAAACGTTGGGAGGTTGTCGTGCTGACGTCACCGCGTACTGAGGACGTGCCTCGTTTGTTTGCCGGCCGGCTATTATCCACTTGCTGTTTTTAAACGTCTTAACTGTAAGTGTTTACTTACCTTTTATATTAAAAATCCTGGCGGTACTTCACTATTAGAGTCTGTTTTTTTATGTGATCCGGCTACCCGATCCCTGGATTTAAAGGACCTTGTGAGAACGCTTCTACGCTGATCACCGCTAACACACCACTATGCTATACTGATCCTTGGGGGGTCGCCTCGTTCCGGTAAGGGTCAGTGGTGGTGCTCCTTCTTCCCTTCACAGTGTCTGTCATCATTAGTCACTGGGAGTTGGCTATAGTGTCCGTTCATCATACGTTTTTGCACTATTGTTTTTTCTTTTATTTCCCCTTTTCTACTGGGTCGAGTCCCTTGAAGTTGGATTATCTGCACCAATCTAGATTGGATCTTCTCATTGGTTACATCGTGGAAGGCCTATTTTGATCCTTAGGATCTATATTTCTGGTAAGGGTCAGCTTGAATGTGTTTACCCGGATACAGATCCAGCATTTTCCACAAGAACCGACCCAACACTACTCACAGAATTGAACTTAACTATCCCTTTTGGGTTTATACATTTTTGTGTACACATATTGGGACTTTGTATACAGGTTGACCTTGTGGTCATGACTAAGAGGTGTCTCTAGTACATCTTTTTTATTTTTGTTTTTTATATGGTCACTCATATATTTCTTTTTTTAGCGCTACTCCCTTTTTATTATTATTAGTACATGCCTTAAGTAGGGCTCCCTTTTCTCTATTGTGGGGGCAGTGGGGACTCCCTATTCTATACTTGTGAGCTGCCATTGTACTACAATAAATGCCTGCAGGAATATGGTTCCAATTAAGGTGTACAGAGATCCTACACCAGTGTGAGTTGTGCACCTTATCCTTCTGAGGGTGAGGACCCTTAGATATCTCCTTGTTATACAAACTTCTGTAATGTTGTGATTTGAGCTGGATTACTACGTCTGGTATTTTCTCTGAGTTTATTGCAGCCCAACAATGTTAATGCTTGGGCTCTGATGCTGGGGACATGGCGAGTTGCCAACAGGTGCTCAGGGCCCACTATGGGCATCGGTCAGTTGCCCAAGGCCTTTTATCTCTGCTGAGGGTTGGGTCCCATGGCTGCAAGAACTTCCCGATATGGGTGGATAGATAGGAGCCCAGTCAAGGGCCTGCTAACACAAATGTTTTTTTTCCTACGGAGTTTAGTCCCCTGTTCTCAGGATATGCCAAATTCCCAGAGCTTAATGTGTAAAACATACATATACAATGTTATAAAATATATATAAAAAAGAGAGGCTTGTGTGACTCACTTACCCCTTTTTTTCTTCAATGATATCTCTATGTAGGGTCGATTCATGCTCTGTGCTTGTTTGTTTATTAGCTGTGGTTACTCATCCTTCCTCCCCATATTGCTGGAGACTGCTAATCTTTAATGTGTATGGAAGATCGCGCTGGACTGGAGAACCAACAACAAATAGGTTATTGATGAATATCTAAATGATGAGCTTGTTGTAAGTTTGTTCCTGAGCGTTAATCCCTAAAGGTAGGTAATGGCAGTGAATGATGTTTAGAGCTTAGGACTGCTACTGTCCTGATATAAAGGGAGCACCATGTCAGCTGGAGTAATTTAACTAGGTATGAAAAAGCGCCCAGTAACAGATGATCAACTCACATGATGGTTTCTTTTAGAACTTTATTGAAGATGCAAAGGTTAAAGGTGGAGCCAACGTGTTTTGTGGGAACAGTCTCCCCCATCTTCAGGGTTAGTAAGTTAGCATACGGATAAACAATTGATATCAGATAGATATGAAAAGAGTGATCTACAGAAAAACATCTACAGGGTGACTGAAATGAAACTCCCTATTTTAAACTATTTATAAATGTTTTATATGAAGTTACTGTTTTCTTAATTCTTTAATGTATGTTCCTTAACCTATGACATGACTTCAGATAGGATTGTGGGTACATTTGTCTTTCGCAATACCATGAATGCCAAAGGGTATCTCACTATGCTGCAAGATGAAATCTGGCCAGTTGTCAATACCTGGGAGAATATCAAAGACTTGATTTGTATGCAAGATGATGCTCCTCCACATTTTGCTATTATTGTTCATGAATGGCTAAATGAACATTTTCCTGGGAGATGGTCCGCATGAGTGGCCGGCCAGAAGCCCTGATTTAACACCCTTTTTTCTTTCGTGTTGGTTGAAGGAACAAGTTTACTCAACGACACCACAGACTTTAGAAGAACTTGAAGGGCGACTACGAGAAGTTATTTCTGCCATCCCACAAGAGTTCCTGCGAAGCGGCTTCAGAAGCTGCAGGTGAATGCTGGTGCACATATCGAATTTTAAATAAAATGTTATGTGTGTTCTTCTCATATTCATTTTTTGTAAAAATAACGATTAAAAAATAAATTATACGATTTTTTAAATAAGAAGTTACTTTTCAATCACCCTGTATAATCTGTATAAATAAACCATCAAGTGATATGATCCTCTATTTCTGGGTGCTGTTTCATACTTGCTAATCTTTAAGTCCACTTTATATACTCTCCACATCTCCACATAACAGAGACATCCTTGCTGACTTCTGCTGTGCAATTCGTTTTGATACAGGGAAACAGACACCACTTACCCACCTGGAACTGTAAATACTCCTTCTGTCATATCTCCTTCTCCCTTCTTTCCCCATCCCTCCTTGCTTCTCCCTTTTGAATTTTGCCCTTGGCACCACACACCCTCTCCTAATACCTGCTCAAGTGTGGAGGAGGATCCCCATGGGCAAGAAACCATCATTCCTCACCATTTTCCACACAACCTCCCCTCCCACCTCATATATCTGTCCTACCCCCTCTGTCCTACCCCATCCCCTTACCCTAATCCCCCATCCTTCTCCTTTTGACCTACGTGACTCCTTCTCCCAAAGCTATCCACTCTGGAGAGTCTGGGAAACCAACAATCACATTTAAGGTCACTTTTGGTTCATCAGAAGTCCTCTGCTACCTAGAAACCGTGATGGCTCCAGCTCCATCATAATATTCACACACATAGCCAGTTAACTTGGACTTTAGAATCAGTCTCCTATCAGGTCCCGACTAAAGCTAGATGGATAATTATTTTTATTAATCCAGCGGGTCAAATAAAAATAAAATTAAAAAAACAGATATCTCCATCCACGCAGTCGAGGTGGATAGAGGAATTCTCCCCACTGTGACATTGTTTTCTGATAGCAGGGACTCTCTCTCAGAATAAAATTATAAGTGGCTGCAGCCCATTGACTGCAGTCAATGATCAAGAATTTTTTTCCAACAAGCTCGTTTGACAGAAGTTGAATTTTTTTCCCCAACAGCCCCATTCACCGGAGCAGGATCAGCCACACAAAGATCAAAGTTCAGTTAGTCCCTGCTGAACTGGCTGATTTCGATCCAGCTACCAACTTTAGGGTACCAGAGTGACCAACCTATCACACTGTCAAGAGTCAGTCAAAAGAATAATACTATATTAACATAATAATTATAGGCAAGAGTATAGGTTTAGCTATGTGAATACTGACACTTTCACATTTTCAAGGTACCTGGCCTCCCTTTAGTTTACCACTTAACCTTAGGTGGACGTCATATGATGTCCCTTGGTTTAAGTAGAGATATCTGAATGATGCCTGCAGCTGCAGGCATCATTCAGGTTTTTTTCTGCTGGCGATTCTCTGCAAAGTAAAAGCAATCATAATGCTTGTTCAGCCGCTTGACCGCTTTTACAGGTGAATCGGCAGGTAGCGGGCGTATGAACAAAATTTCTCTCAAATATTGTTCACACATCTGTCTAAATCTGTTAGTGAGCACTTCTCCTATGTTGAGAAATTCCATCCACCTCACAGGTGTGGCATATCCAGATGCTGATTAGACAACATGACTATTGCACAGGTGTGCCTTAGGCTGGCCACAATAAAAGACCACTCTAAAATGTGTAGTTTTACTGTATTGGGGAGTTCAGGAGGTCCGAAAACCAGTCAGTCTCTGGTGTGACCACCTTTTGCATCATGCAGTACAGAACATCTCCTTCGCAGTTGATCAGGTTGTTGATTGTGGCTTGTGGAATGTTGGTCAATTCCTCTTTAATGTCTGTACAAAGTTGCTGGATATTGGCAGGAACTGGAGCACTCTGTAGTATACGCCGATCCAGAGCCTCCCAAACATGCTCAATGGGTGACATGTCCAGTAAGTATGCTGGGCATGCAAGAACTGGTATGTTTTTAGCTCCAGGAATTATTTACAGACCCTTGCAACATGGGGCCATGCATTATCATGCTGCAACATGAGGTGATGGTCATGGATGAATGAAACAACAATGGGCCTCAGGATCTCATCACGGCATCTCTGTGCATTCAAAATGCCATCGATAAAATGCACCTGTGTTTGTTGTCCATAGCATAATCCTGCCCATACCATAAGTCCACCGCCACCATGGGCCACTCATTCAACAACATTGACATCAGCAAACCACTCACACACACAACACCATACATGCTGTCTGCCATCTGCCCAGTACAGTGAAAACTGGGATTCATTTGTGAAGAGAACACCTCTCCAAAGTGCCAGACACCATAGAATGTGAGCATTTTCACACTCTAGTCAGTTACGACAACGAACTGCAGTCAGATTGAGACCCCAATGAGGACGACAAGCATACAGATGAGCTTCCCTGAGATGGACATTCCTGCAGTCAGCATGCCAATGACATGCTCCCTCAAAACTTGCGACACCTGTGGCATTGTGCTGTGTGATAAAACTGCACATTTTACTGTAGTGTGGCCTCTTTTTGTGGCCAGCCTAAGGCGCACCTGTGCAATAATCATGCTGTCTAATCAGCATCTGGATGTGCCACACCTGTGAGAATGGATTATCTCGACAAAGGAGAAGTGCTCCCTAACACAGATTTAGACAAATTTGTGAACAATATTTGAGAGAAATAGGCCTTTTGTGTACATAGAAAAAGTCATAGATCATTGAGTTCAGCTTATGATAAATAGGGACAAACACATAAGTGTTGCGTTTATAATTTTGTTCAGTGTATATAGGTATTTGATCCCCTATCAATCAGCAAGATTTCTGGCTCCCATGTGTCTTCTATACAGGTAATGAGCTGAAATTATGAGCAATCTCTTAAAGGGAGTGCCCTTGATCTCAGCTTGTTAACTGTATAAAAGACACCTGTCCACAGCAGAAGTAATCAATCAATCAGATTCCAATCTCGCTGTCCAAGGATGTCGGGGACAAAATTGTAGACCTACACAAGGCTGAAATGTGCTTCAAGACCATCGCTAAGCAGCTTGGTGAGAGGGTGACAACAGTTAGTGTGATTATTCACAAATGGAAGAAACACAAAATAACTGTCAATCTCCCTCGGTCTGGGGGTCCATGCAAGATCTCACCTCGTGGAGATTCAATGATCCAGAAACATCTGCAAAGTGTAATCATATGTATAAATAACCTATATTTAGTCTATGAATCTCTGTGACAACAGAAAAGCCCCAACAGTAAAGCAGGCAGGGGGGTTTGAAGGAATTTGGGGGCCCCAAACAAAATGAACATGGAGGCCCCCAAACACCAGCCCCCCCCCCCCTCGCACGCACGCAAAGCCTACAGGAACCACAGCATAGCGTTATATAAACAAAAAGGGAGAGGGCTAGTGCTAGAGAGGGGAGAGATAGATATGTGCTGGGGACAGAGGCGGTCGGTGCTCAAATTTGTTTGGGGGGGCGCAAACTGATTCTAAAAAAAAGAAACATCAAATGCAGCCACTGTACCCCATCAAATTCAGCCAATGTTCCCCATCATATGCAGCCACTGTGCCCCATTATATGCAACCACTGTGCCCCATCATATGCAGCCACTGTGCCCCATCAAATGCAGCCACCGTACCCCATCAAATGCAGCCACCGGGCCCCATCAAATGCAGCTACCGTGCCCCATCAAATGCAGCTACCATGCCCCATCAAATGCAGCTACTGTGCCCCATCAAATGCAGCCACTGTACCCCATCATATGCAGCCACTGTTCCCCATCATATGCAGCCACTGTGAGGTACTGTATGTGAAACAGGTTATTCTCCCCAGCACTGCAAGGGAGAATAACTTCCCTGGAGTTGGGATGTTATATGGCATCCATTCTTTGTTTTTTATGCTAAAATTCTTCAATAGGTTTGCAATATACTGGGACTTTTCAATCAGCTGCATAGATGCATTCCACATTATTACTTATTAAAATAATGCTTTATAATCAGGTATAGTGTGTGTATGTGGAATACATGCATGTAACTGATTGAAAAGTCCCAGTATAATGCAAATCTATTCAAGAATGCTACTTTCACTTTCAGGAAAACGTGCAGTGCAAAGTGCAGAGCAGGTTTACAGCACAGCACTGCACAGTGAAGAAGGCAGAGCAGTCGGGACTCAGGTTGAGAAGGAAGATACAGTGTGGAAGGTAGGTAGAGTAGCCAGGACTTACAGTAGAACACACAGCCTGACATCCGTCCTCTGACATGTTCAGTCTGCCTGCCTGGGGAGAGCTCTGTGTCTGCTGAGCAGGAAGAAGCAGGAAGAAGTTCCCAGGGCTGCACTGTGTTGCCTCAACCACCCAAGCTGCCGCACTTACTATAACAGATTAGATGCAATCCGACAGGCAAACAGGAACCCAACACAGGACGGGAGAAAGGGGCATGGTTCCTGATGTAGAAAGGGCGCTGTAAATATGTATGAAGGCATCCTCGGCTGTGAGCACGGTGGTGGATAGATTCTTCTCCATGGTCCCAGCCTGACAGTGAAGCCCCCTTCCAGACTCCGCCCAGTGTAGCCGCTCCTCCCGCCCACCCCTTGTACCGGCCCTGAGCCTCAGCAAACAAAAGCCACCATCTCCGCAGCGGAACAAACAGGCTCCTGCTTGGGGGCCCCTGGCCAGCTCGAGGCCCCAAGCAATTGCTTGCTTTGCCTGTCTTGTTCCGATGGCCCTGAAAGCAGGTACATCTTCAAAAGTGTTCTGTCAATTTTCCAATTTATTATTTAAAGCTCAATTCCAAGCACAAAAAATGTGTATGCAAATACAGTATATTCTTTAATATACACAAAGGCCCAGATTGACATAGATCGGCGCATCTTTATGCCGGCGTAGAAAAGTTACGTCGGTCGGAAGAAGCCTATTTTCAGGCGTATCTGGTTCTGTGGGTACGGCGCATAGATACGCCGGCGTATATATACACTTACGCCGCGCATCTCGAGATACGCCGGCGTAACTTCTTTGAGAACCTGGGTCTTAGTATATAAATTGTCTTTGTATGCACCAAATACAGTTGAAAACCCAGATATCACATTGACAAAGTAGTGGTGATACCATCACTGTGCTACACATAGCTAGACCTGTGGGAGGGATACAACTATAGCTTGCCTGCAGAAAACTACAGGAGGTTAGATATAAAACCAGTCACCCTGCATAAGCATAGAGTATTTATTGCAGGAAACTCTTGCAGAGAAGCAAAGTTTAGAAGTTTTTTCATGCTGCATTATTGCACAAAAGTGTATTGCGCAAAGTGCACCAACACTCAAGAAAGAATGCACAAGACTCTTGTATTTAGACAATATTTTTTTGCCTGGAGTTTAGCTTTAAATATTCAGCTAACCAACATATATATTCAGCTAACCAACATATATATTCAGCTAACCAACATATATCTTGAGGGGCAATGCCTACTATATTCTGGATTATAGACTAATGCCATATATAAAATTCTTACAGACCTTGGAGGAACTCCACATGATCAATGTCATTATGATAGACAACAATCAAACTTTCTATGAGGCGCTTCAGACCAGGTGTTTTTTCATCAAAGAAAAACAGGACTAGCCAGGTTGTACATTTTTTTATAATAGAAAGTTTTGCTATTGGAAGATCTTGTGTTAGAATAATAACATAGATGTGAATTGGCAAGGATCATAATTGGCAGTTAAAAAGTTCCCATCATCCAACAGTCTATGAAGATTTAAGATGTCTTAAATGAAAAAAGGATGAACAAGTTCTTTACATTTGCAGTTGCTCTAACATAAAATATAATAGGGCTAGGCCCAAGTATTTATTAGGAAGTAAGGATACACAAGACTCCACATTCCACTGCGACTACATTATAATTATATTACGTTAATTTTAACCATCTTTAGATTTCCCTCCTAAAAGGCACTTAATGACTTTTACAGTTGGCATTTAACGTGCTGTCTAATTGTTTTATATCTGCAATCACACTGGGACCATTGTCATTTTAATGTTTCCACCCTAACATTACTGAACTTTAGTCCTCTAATGACATTTTAGACTGTGAACCCCTTTGATTATTTGTTTTGAAACAGTTAAGCTAGGTACACACAGGCCAAAGATCAACTGAAAAAGGTCAGTTTGGCAACTAATGGGCGACTTTTGGCCCGTGTGTACAGCTCCCTGTCCTACAGAAGCCGGTCTCATGATCTGCTTCTGTCGAACGAGCATGCTGGAAAACCAGCAGCCATTGGCTGCAAGCACTGACCAGTGTGTTCTGGCACAACAAAATAGCACAGCAAGGGAGATTGCTGTACTTACCTTGCATAGGTAGTACAGTAATGTGGGTTTGAAAAAAAAAAATAAAAAAACCCTGTGTGTACCAGGCTAAAGAAAAAAAGATTTTTCACTTTGCAAATGAGTATTCCTTAGAGTTTAGTGAATAAGGTGAAGTTCTACTGGTTTCCATCATCCAATCACATGCAAGCAAAATTGCAGTTTTCTTTTATTTTGTTTTAATTTGGGTATTGCTTCACCACATTCATTAGACTCTTTGTAAAAATTTATTTGCAAAGTGCAATTGCACTTGCAAAGTGAACAGCCTATTTACCATTGGTAAATCAATCTCAATCCCTTTAATATGATGCAGAGTTAGTTATCCATTCTGTAATTTGCTAAGAATTTGTCAAATGCAGAGAAAGTACAAATTGAGAACAAGATATTGAGTTTAAGTCATATTGATATTTGGTGCAGGCTAGTCAAGTTCCTCCACCTCAAACTCGCTCATCCATGACTACATGGACATTGTTTGTGCACTGCTGTAGTCATGTTGGATCAGGAAGAGGACATCCCCAAACTGTTTCCACAAAGTTGGGAGCATGAAATTGTCCAAAATGTCTTAGTATACTGATGCCTTAAGAGTTCCCTTCACTGGAACTAAGGGGCCAAGCCCAACCCCTGAAAAAAAACCTCCACACCATAACTTCCTCCATAAGATAAGTGCACAAAGCAAGGTCCATGAAGACAAGGATGAGCAAGTTTGGGGTGGAGGAACTTGACTGGCCTGCAGACTCCTGATGTCAACCTGATAGAACACATTTGGCATGAATTAGAGCGAAGACTGCAAGCCAGGCATTCTCGTACACATAACGGCCTGACCTTACATATGAGCTTCTGGAAAAATGGTCAAACATTCCCATAGACACACTTCAAAACTATTTGGACAGCCTTCCCAGAAAAGTTGAATCTGTTATAACTGCAAATGATGGGCCAACTCAATATTGAACCTTATGGACTAAGACTGGGATGCCATGAAAATTCTTATGTGTGTAAAGGCAGGGGTCCCAATACTTTTGGTAATATAGTGTATATATGCTTTGTTCAGATTTTATGACTGAGGTTTACAATCACTTTATTATACAATGTTGCTCCTAACTTCTACAGCACGTTGTCACATGACCATATGTTAAAGCATTTACTCATGTTATCTCAGCCAAAAGTGCTGGCGACTGATCTACAGGCACAGTTGACCAGTTAGAGTTTCCTTCTATTCAGGTGACCAAATGCTTATGCACATGGCCAGGAGATCAGTGATCTTAGGTCCCCAGAACAAAGATGTTTGCAGTTCAGATTAAGTACTAGAAGCTTAATTTTTTTTATATATTTTTTAAGGGGACAGAGTGTTCAGGATAGTCTGAGATTATTTTTCCACTACAAGTTTATACTGAAGTATAAAAGATCATTTCAAAGTTAACTGCGCTGCTCTAAACCTTTATAGACAGAAAGACCAAAGTTTGGGAGACAGGTTGGATTAGGGCCAGCGATCTTCACTCCTTTCTCCCCCACAGGCCATTAACTGGTCCAGGGTCCTCAGCACCTTGAGGTAGGAACCAGATATCTTGGAGAACTTCCGGGAGGAAGGCGCACCTATTTGTACACATCAAATAATGCTTTTCTACTAAAATATAATAACATTTATTTGACATGTAGGTTTTATTATTTAGCAGATACGATTCCACGCTTTTTTCTGAAGAAGCCGTACGGCGAAATATGTAGACTACAAACGTAAATTACAGCATTACAACATCAGAACGTATCTTTTTCTACCCAAATGGATGCGGATGTATTGTATATAATGCTATTTTTATTTTTTCCATGCACTATAATAAATATATTTTTTTAAACAAAGTGTGTTATCATATGTATATAAATATAATTGCACCTCAAAAGTCTCTTAAACTTTGCTCTTTATGTATACTTAGGGAAGGTGGTGCCATATACTCTTTAGAAAAGATTCTGGAACTCCATATTAGGGATGAGCCGAACACCCCCAGATTCGGTTTGCAGAACATGTGAACAGGCAAAAAATTTGTTCGAACACGCGAACACCGTAAAAGTCTATGGGACACGAACATGAAAATTCAAAAGTGCTAATTTTTAAGGCTAATATGCAAGATATTGTCATTAAAAGTGTTTGGGGACCCGGGTCCTGCCCCAGGGGACATGTATCAATGCAACAAAAAGTTTTAAAAACAGCCGTTTTGATTTTAATAATGCTTAAAGTGAAACAATAAAAGTGAAATATTCCTTTAAATTTCATACCTTGGGTTGTCTATAGTATGCCTGTAAAGTAGCGCATGTTTTTCGTGCATAGGGAACCCCGCACCAAAATAAAAAAAAAATGTCGCGGGGTTCCCCCCAAAAATCCATACCAGACCCTTATCCGAGCACGCAACCTGGCCGGCCACAGGAAAAGAGGGAGGACAAGAGATTACCCCCACCCTGAACCATACCAGGCCACATGCCCTCAACATGAGGAGGATGTCCCATGGGGACAAGGGAGTCATCCCCACAACCCTTGGTCGGTGGTTGTGGGGGTCTGGGGGGCTTATCCGAATCTGGAGGCCCCCTTTAACAAAGGGGGACCCCAGATCCCATTACCCATGTGAAATGGTAGGGGTACAATTACAATTACAGCTACAAAATGTAAAGGAATATTTCACTTTTATTGTTTCACTTTAAGCATTTTTTTAAAACTTTTTTTTGCATTGATACATGTCCCCTGGGGCAGGACCCAGGTCCCAAAACACTTTTTATGACAATAACTTGCATATTAACCTTTAAAAATAGAACTTTTCATTTATTCCATAGACTTTCTAAAGGGTGTTCCGCGGCTTTCGAAAATTGCCGAAAACACCCCAAAGTGTTAGCTGTTTGGCGAACGGGCGAACAGCCAATGTTCGAGTCAAACTCATGTTCGACTCGATTATAAAGCTTATTCCTACTACATATACCTTTTTGTACTTTATAGACAGAATATAAAGCATGACCATAACAGACATGCTATAGCAATGCCATTAAGGCTAAGTTATTATATAAACAGTGAATAAATCCAAGTAAAATGTCCCGAATATAACAGTGCTCACGCAGATGTAGACAAAACAGGTGCTCCACTTCTCAGTACCTACAGTGTTCCCATACAGGCAGACATGCACCAAAATGGCTTGTCTTATTATTGGTAGTCAAGTCGTATTTAATAATCAGTATTTGTGGATATATCCCTAATGCCGCGTACACACGATCGGTTTATCCAATGAAAACGGTCTGATGGATTTTTTCATCAGATGTCCGATGAAGCTGACTTTCATCAGTCTTGCCTACACACCATCAGCTAAAAAAACGATTGTGGCAGAACGCGGTGACATAAAAAATGCTTCCGAGCATGCATCGACTTGATTCTGAGCATGCGTTGATTTTTAACCAATGGATTTCCCCACAGACGATCGTTTTTTCTATCGGTTTTTTAACCATCAGATAATTTTAAAACAGCTTCTACGTTTTTTCACAGATGGGAAAAAACTGATGGGGCCCACACACGATCCGTTCGTCTGATGAAAGCGGTCTATCAGACCGTTTTCTTCAGATGAACCGATCGTGTGTACACGGCATAAGTCTCCAATGGCTGGTTCCTATGGGTCCTTCTCAGACCATTACATTTTATTAAAATATTGTAAAAAATTCACACTCACATTTGTAGGTACCGATAAGAACTGGCACTGGGTATGTATGGCTTGCTTAGGGAGGAAAAAATGCCGGTATCCCATCCAAGTACTAATCAGGCCAGAGATCAGGAGCATTCAGGGTGGTGTGGCCATAGGCTAATTTTCAAGCACATAAATCTACTGAAAAGCTGGATTAGAGTAAAGCCCTGTACACACGATCGGTTTGTCTGATGAAAACAGACCGATGGACTGTTTAAATCAGACAAACCGATCATGTGTGGGCACCATCGGTTTGTTTTCCATTGGTGAAAAAAAATAGAACATGTTTTAAAATTTTCCTATGGATAAAAAAAACGATAGAAAAAAACGATCGTCTGTGTGGAAGTCCATCAGTCAAAAATCCACGCATGCTCAGAATCAAGTCGACGCATGCTCGGAAGCATTGAACTTAATTTTTCTCAGCACGTCGTAGTGTTTTATGCGACCGCGTTTGGACACAGTCGGATTTTTGACCGATGGTGTGTAGGCAAGACTGATGAAAGTCAGCTTCATCGGATATCCAACGAAAAAATCTATCGGCTTAGATTCCATCAGATATCCGATCGTGTGTAAAAGACTAAAATTAAACTGAAACTCTACACTCTTCTTTAAATATAAAATGAAAAGGGAACTCTTCCCTCTAAAGCCAAGTCTTTTTTTTTTTTTTTTACATTTTTAAAAAAAAAATCTGTTTTGTCACCTGTGTACTGTTCAATAGATTTCTTTTCACTTCCTTGTTTTTAAACGCAACAGGAAGTGAGAGAAAATCCCTCCAAAGTGAAGTAAATTTTCTCTAAGATAGTTGTCTTAAAACATCGCAGCGGTAGATTTTCCTGTGCTTACATTGGCAATGCAAAACTGTAGATTTCCCTCATTTTTTGTTCCAGTGACAAATAGAGAAGGTGAATGTCCCCAACATGGTCACAGATAGCAATACAAATCTAACAAGGTTTCTAATATATTTTTTCACTCTATTTAACACTTAAAAAAAGTTTTGTTTTTGTATGCACGTTAAAGGGGTTGTAAAGGTAAAAAAAAAAAATCCTAAATAGCTTCCTTTACCTTAGTGCAGTCCTCATTCACTTACCTCATCCTTTGATTTTGCTTTTAAATGTCCTTATTTCTTCTGAGAAATTCTCATTTCCTTGTTCTTCTGTCTGTAACTACACACAGTAATGTGACACTTTCTCCCTGGTGTGAAGAAAGCCTCTTGAGGGGGCGAGCAGGAGTGTCAGGACGCCCACTAACACACAGCTCCTTTCTCTATCTGCAAAGTAGATAGCATCCTGACCCTCCTGCTTGCCCCCTCCCCCCTCAAGAGGCTTTCTCCACACCAGGGAGAAAGTGTCGCATTACTGTGTTTAGATTGATAAGTTGGAGGAGAGGAGACGAAACCACCAGATGTGATTTTGCTCACCTGACAGATAGATTTCTAGTTCTCTCCCCCCTGGTGACAAAGACATGTATGTAAAAAGCAGTGCAGCGCTAAAACAAATGAAAAAACAAAACAATAAAAAATAAATAAACAATAATATAAAATAGCATCAATAGTCCAAAGTCAAAATGGCAGAGCGGAAGAACCACAAAGATAGTAGGACTTCTTGGATAGTGAATAGGGTGCTCAAGTCAATCACCTTATATCCAAACAAACGTGTCTCCTCCACCAGAGGTGCAAACCGCTCACCTTTAGTGAAATTGCCCCCTGCATCTCAGCTATATCAGCAGTGAGACAAGCAATAATAATACAGTCATGCCCCAAAGCCCCTCATAGGAGGTGGCGTCATCCGTACGTCACATGACCCGCCGTCGCCATGGAGAGCAGTAAACAACGGCATTAACATACCTCGTAGCGCCCATCATAGGCGGCAGCATCATCAGCACGTCACCAGATGGACATGCGGTCACATGACCCGCCATCACCAAGGAGAGCGTCACACAGGACTCGCCCACCAAAATAATGGAGACGGAAATAGCATAGGAGAGCCACGCAGAGGAAAAGTAGATGGAAAACAGGTTACCATAGAGACAAAACCCCTTACAGCCTAACAGCACAAAACGTACACCCACCTGATACACCATAAAGAGAATCAATAAAGCTCTGAGAGTAACTAAACAGCTACTGGCACGACAGCACAAAACATGCTCTCGGACAGTACCGTTCAATGGGCTAAAGGATAAAAACAAAAAAATAATAACACAAGCCAGAATAGCAGGACACAATTGTCCCTACTGACAGTACTAGACAAAATGCATAATAATGGTCAGACTGATAATTGCAGATCATGAGCACAACAAGCAATAACCAGTATGTATGGTGCAATATAAATCCATACACAATCCCACCTAAAAAGGGGGCCAAGAAACTACCTAAGAGCCTCCCTAACAAAGTGGAAATAAAAGAAAAAAGAATAAAAATGGAGGTCAGCACAGCCACCCAACCTGTTTACAATAAAACAAATAAATGAATAAATTACATACACTAAGTAAACCCATGGAAAGAAAAAAGTAAAAAACCTTAATGATAAAATTATCGATCAGAAATAAAACAATTGAGGTTGAATTCAACTTTCAACCCCAATGGTACTCCTACTTTCAGTTCATAGACCCAGAACAATTCGCGTTGGCTAAGGTGCCTGATGAAATTGCCACCTCGCCAATGACTCGCAACCTTCTCGATTGCCCAGAACTGCAACCCAGCAGGGTTACGAGTTATGGAAGAGCCTGAAGTGTTTTGATACATTATGCGTAACAAGACCCTTTTTAATATTAGTAACGTGTTCACCAATCCTCACATGGAGAGGTCTAGATGTCCTCCCAACATATTGAAGTCCACACTCACAATGTAGTGCGTAGACCACCCCAGTAGTGTGGCAGGTGATAAGATCCTTAATTTTATAGCTATTACCAGTAGCTGTTGCCACAAATTCTTTACGTTTCTTAATATTCTTTTTAGCTTTCCTGCATGCTGGACACCCATCACATGCATGGAAGCCAGTCAAGAAATTAAAGATCCTATTTTCAACATTAGTAGGCAGATCAATCACCCCTGGAGCCAGTTTATCCCTAAGTGAGGGAGCTCTCTTATAGACAAACTGTGGGCGGTCAGGTAATAATGGGCCCAAAATCCTATCGTGCAGTGTTTCTGCACAATCCTTTCAAATTTACAGTATTGGATGTTATAATCGAGAATCATTCGTATACCCAAACGGTCATTCCGGTCCATTTTAGGAACATCAGAGACCAATGTTCTTCTATCCAGATTACAGACTATCTCCACTTCCCTATCCAACAAGTTCTTATCATATCCCTTCTCCATAAACCTCAAAGATAAGGTTTGGGACTGAGAGATGAAGTCACTTTCCTGGATGCAATTCCGCCTCAGGCACACAAATTGCCCCCTTGGTATATTACACAACCATTTAGTATAATGACAGCTCTCAGTAGAGATATAGGAATTACGGTCCGTGGCCTTAAAGTGGGTCATCATCTTGACCTGATTCCCTTCCTTAGTGGGGTCCAGGTCAAGAAAAACCAAACGATCCGAACTGATGTTCCACGTGATATTTTGTCATTCACATTTAATTTGGATGCAAAAACATCCAAACTGGCTCTCCATCCCAGACCATGATAAGATAGTCTATATACCTTTGGTAGCATATTAATTCAGGGGGTTTGTTTTTAAACACTGCCTCCTCCCAGTGTGTCATAAAGAGATTGGCTACACTGGGAGCGAAGCGTGCCCAACATAGCCACTGTTTGTAGAAAGAATTGCTTGCCATTTACACTGGATTTACACTGTCCTTATGGACCTTTGAGAGAAAGTAGATGATTGGAGTATGGCAAAAAAGGGAGTCTAGATATAATGTCTCCTTGGGACCAAGCACTCCTATATGTTTACCCCTTTCTACTAGGTAGTGAAGTTCACCCTTATATTCAAGCATGGGGTCCTTAGTCATTATACTATAAGTATTGATGTCACAGAGCAAATTCTCCATTTTATTCTTATAGTAAGCTTTACTAAGTACCACCAGCCCCCCTCCCTTATCAGCAGGTCGTATAACCAAATCCTTCCTGTCTATCAATGATTGAATACCATTTTTTATGTAAACCGAATCGTTCACCTTACGGACTTTCAGCAATTCCAAATCTTTTGCAACCATATTACTGAAGACCTCAAGATGTTTGGCATCAGTGTTTGGGGGGTTAAAAACTGATTTATTCCGTAAATTTGAATGCTGACAGCCCGGAGGAACCGGCACACTCACCGTTCTCACAGAGGGGGTATTCAAAAAATATTTTTTGATATTCAGGGTCCGGATACATTTCTTAAGATTCACATAGGTTTGGAATTTATTTAAGTTACGAGTAGGGGCAAATTTAAGACCCTTATCGAGTACTTTAATTTCCTCATCACTAAGGGGTGTCTCACTTAAATTATAAATCCCTGCACCTACTGGGGTTTCACTCTTTTTAGTTCTCCTGCCTCCTCTCCTTCCTCTCTTGCTTTTCTTTTTCGCAACAATGATCCTTCCTGGATGGGTTGCTGGGGGTGGGTGATCCACCACCCTCCAGGATTCGGAGGGACAAAAGGGGCTCCCCTCCCTGTGCCTCTCGTTGCCCCATGAAAATCCCCTCCATCATGAGAGCCCCGATAGGCCAAGTGAGTGAAGCGATTATATGTAGGTAATGAATTCCCATATTGTGGCGGGGCTGTCCCTCTACTACTATTCCCTTCATGATAATTAGATGCAGGATAACTCTGATATTGATTAGAGTTATTGCCTCTCGTCCCAAAGGAACCCGGACGCTCACTCGGGTAAGTATAATTGGACTGCTGCTGTTGGTAACCACCATGGGGTTCATTTCCTCTATATGGTGCATAATGCACTCTATTCAAGGATTCTATAGACATGCACTCTATTCAAGGATTCTATTGACCTTCAGTGTTCAGCTGCTCTGATTAGGGTTTAGTTTTTGCGCTGTCTGTATTTTCTTTTATTAGACAAAGGAATGTGCATTCAAAATTATAGAACATGGATATGTATCTAGTGGGGATTTTTGTTAAAGAATTTCTCAAGTGTATATAGATTTTGTACAGAGCATGGTGGTATTGAGAGGAAGTTAGTAAAATGTTTTAGTTTCTGTCCACAAGTCAAGTGGATGTGATCCTCATCTGATTTTCAATTTTTTGGTAACAAAAAAAAAAAACAAAAAACATATACAGTGATCTTTGCACATACGTAGCTCACTTTATATTTTTTGGTGATACGCCGGTGATATCTACTGATACGCCGGCGTAATTTCAAAATTCCCACGTCGTATCTTTGTTTTGAATCCTCAAAACAAGATACGACGGCATCTCGGCTAGATCCGACAGGCGTACGTCTTCGTACGCCGTCGGATCTAAGATGCAATTTTTCGACGTCCGCTAGGTGGCGTTCCCGTCGTAATCCGCGTTGAGTATGCAAATGAGCTATTTCTGCCGATCCACGAACGTACGACCGGCCGTCGCATTTTTTACGTCGTTTCCGTTCGGCTTTTCCTGGCGTATAGTTAAAGCTGTTATATGGTGGCGTACTCAATGTTAAGTATGGCCGTCGTTCCCGCGTATAATTTTGTAAATTTTACGTTGTTTGCGTAAGTCGTCCGTGAATGGGGCTGGACGCCATTTACGCTCACGTTGAAACCAATGACGTCCTTGCGACGTCATTTGGAGCAATGCACCCTGGGAGTTTTTACGGACGGCGCATGGGCAGTTCGTTCGGCGCGGGGAGGCGCTTCATTTAAATGAAACACGCCCCCTATCCGCCGAATTTGAATTCCGCACCCTTACGCCACGAGAGATACGCTACGCCGCCGTAACTTATGGCGCGGATTCGTTGAGGATTTAAATCAATTCAAAGTAAGTTACAGCGGCGTATCTTAGATACGCTGCGCCCAGCGCAGATGTATGTGGATCTGCCCCAGTATATTTAGGAATTTGATCACTGAGATCTCTGAGCATGAGTTCCCAGGTGTAAATACCGGTTTTGACCTTCAGAAGGGTGTCCTACATTCATTCAACATCATTAAACAAACCACATGTTGCACCAGCAGAATAGGTCAAGGAACTGTGGTGGGGAGATTTTACCATTGTAGTTTCCAATACATTACATACAACTGAATGTCAGTTTTTAGAGAACCTACATTTTCTTAACACATTCAAAAAATTATGCTGCTGCATTCTTTTGCATGTGTGCAGGGCCGTCTTTACCATAGGGCAAACGGGGGCAGCTGCCCAGGGCCCTGTCACTGTTGGGGGCTCAAAGCAGAGCCGCCCGTTAAGCCCCTGTGCTGCCCACAAATCAGCACTGAAAATCATCAGCGGCGCGCAGCCAGTGTCCCTTCCCAGTGTTTTTAAAATGTACAGCACCCCTGGCTTCCCTTTAGACGTGCACTTCTCCAGTATGATCTACAAAAAGCTGACTTCTTCTTCATGTCCTGCTCCTCAAGGTATGTCACTGTTTGCTAATGTATTATGCAAATAGAAATTTTCTGTAGAGTGTGCCCAAAGTCTTTATAATATTTGATGTTTCACTGCAGGTCTGGTCAGTGTTTTAAAAAGTTCCTCTATTTTACACATGGCATGGCATGGGGTCACAGCACCGTCTGTCCATTCTGCTTTAGCACCATGAGACCCCATGCCATGCCATGTGTAAAATAGAGGAACTCTTTAAATCACAGAAAAGACCTGCAGTCCAGGCTGAGTAAGGCCTCAGAGCACATGGCATTACTGTCTGTATTTAACTGCTTGATGGGCTTATTTTGGGCCTGGCTGGTTCACATGTATGTGTTTTGGCCTGCGTTTCCTGCAAAATAAAGCGCATGCCTCATGTAATAGGCTGTGCACACAGCGCACCTATGCCCATCAAGCACTGAAATACAGCACTGTCTGTCCATTCTGCTGTCTGCTGTGACTTATCTGCAGTTCCCGCACTGTCAAACTTGCTGCATTTTTAGACGTTTAGGTCACGCTTTTAAAAACACAGTGCGTTTGTGTGTGCAAGAACTGCAGGTAAGTAGCATGGTGCAAAAGCAGAATGGATTTCAAGGCAACTGTATTTTTAAAATGCTGAATGCACCTTTTTTTTGCAGGAAACAAAGGCATGGCAGCCCATTCAAATCAATGGGCTGCTGTGCCTGCACAAATGAGGGCTGCCAAAACACATACATGTGAACCAGCCAGGCCCAAAATAAGCTGGAGGGGGGCCCAAAAAAAATGTTTGCCCAGGGCCCAAACCATATTAAAGACGGCCCTGCATGTGTGCCATAGTTTTTTTCTAGTTGTGTAAAATGTGTAAGATAAGTAGATTCAAAGCAATTTTGCTTATGTCTACATGAAATCGATGACAGTGCAAAGCTTCATTATCATTCGTGATCTTTCTTAATCCAGGCCTCTGGCATTACACATATTTACAGGTCCATAATTTCATGACATTTTCTTCCTGGTCACATTTCTTTTAAAAAGCTGATGAAGAAATTTGACGTTTGCCCAACATCTGAAGACTCTTATTTTCTAGAATGTGGCTGTAATTATAGGTCCTTTTAGGAGAATTCTCTTCTTAGTTAAAAAGAACCTGATAATATTCAGCTATTTTGCTTTTTCTGTAGTAGAATGGTAATAAACCGGTAATAAACCGTACTTTGAAACACACGTATGGTTGTTATTACTGCTTACATCTCCAAATAACATATAATTTTACAAGTTTCAAAGTGTTAATGATTGCTAACAGTAAAATATTCTAAACTGACAAGAGGCCGTATGCAACAACATTTAGAATCTCATAGATCTTTTTAAAAGACATTTTAACGTTATATTGTTTACATCAGTGTTTCCCAACTCCAGTCCTCAAGGCACACCAACAGGTCATGTTTTCAGGATTTCCCTCGGATGAAACGGCTGTGGTAATTACTAAGGCAGTGAAACTGATCAAATCACCTGTGCAAAATAATGGAAAGCCTGAAAACATGACCTGTTGGTGTACCTTGAGGACTGGAGTTGGGAAACACTGGTTTACATCATCAGGATTTATAGTTCATAGTTATAAATCTGTTTTAGGATGCACACAGTTGTCAGGTTTACCTCGTAGTGTCCGTGAAGGGGGTTTTCATTGCACTGATTACTTTTTTTTTACTTCAAAATGCACAAAATAACTCTTCGTATAAGTCCCAGCAAGGCAACATGATGCATTGCACAGCAGTGTGGTGAAATGCGGTGCCATCCAGTGCACTGCAGAAAAATGCAGTATTTCTGCATTTTCCTGCACTGCATCGTACATGACAACAGAAAACAATGAACTTCTATAGTTCCTTGCAGTGATTGCCATTTATTCCATGTATGCCATTTATTCAATGTGAAAAAAATGCCAATCACTGTACATGGTGTGAAAGAGCCTTAAAGGCTAAGAAATGATGGGCTAGATTCAGATAGGTTAGCGGATCTTTAGATCATTTACGATCCGCCGCCGCAAGTTGAAAGCACTTGCCCTTTAAATTTGCGGCGGCGTATCGTAAATCCCCCGGCGGAATTCAAATTCCGCGGGTAGGAGGCGTGTAAAATTTAAATCGTCCCCGCGCCGAATGAACTGCGCATGTGCCGTCCGTCATATTTCCCAGCGTGCATTGCTCTAAATGACGTCGCTAGGACGTCATTGGTTTTGACGTGAACGTAAATTACGTCCATCCGTATTCGCGAACGACTTACGCAAACGACGTAAAAAATTCTAAATTCGACCCGGGAACGATGGCCATACTTAACATAGGATAAGCCGCATATAGCAGGGGTAACTATACGCCGGAAAAGGCAAACAACGTAAAAAAAAGCGCCGGGCGGTCGTTCGTTTCTGAATCGGCGTAACTCCTCATTTGCATATTCCTCGCGTATACAAACGGAAGCGCCACCTAGCGGCCAGCGTGAGATTGCAGCCTAAGATCCGACGGTGTAAGTCACTTACACCTGTCAGATCTTAGGGATATCTATGCGTAACCTGATTCTATGAATCAGGCGCATAGATACGACGGCCGGACTGAGAGATACGACGGCGTATCAGGAGATACACCGTCGTATCTTCTTTCTGAATCCAGGCCGATGTATCCAATGATGTAGACAATGTTTAATAATCATTGGCTACCTTATGGTTAAAGCCAATCTTCAGCCAAACATTTTCCTTTGAAGAGTTGACTAGTTTTAAAAACACCCATTCATTTTTCAATTCAGGGCAAAGGAAACAGTCCTATGAAACTCCCCCTATGGAATCCACCCACTGTTGTGTGCTTTCAAGCAAAAGCAAGACGGACCTGATTGGAAACTTCTCTCAGTTTTCCATAAGGTTTCAACCACCCAACAAGCGCAGTGGCCCTGGAGACCAGTTTCCCATCAGCCCTGTCTCCCCTGTAACTTATTATTAGTACCTGCATCATTAATAAAGAACAATCACAGCAGTGGCACAATTGTTTCTGACTGCTTCAATTTCTCAGGTGCACACAGCAACTTTTGCTAGCTAACCTGGCTTACTCACTCCTTTTGGTAAACTTAAAGTAGAACCATAGGCAAAACTTTTTTCATTTTGGATAAAGTAAAAGAGAGTTTTAACCCTTGCCAGTGTTTCTTTCTTCTTTTTTGCCATCTGTGCCCCACTGGGGAAAGGTTCCTTCACTTCCCGTCCCACACCCAAAACAGGAAGTGAGAATCCCTAGGAGCCCTCTGGTCACCAGAATTATTGTTCCCATTGGAAGATTTCACCTCTATTACTTTTATCGGCACAACCCAAAATGAGGGTTAATCTCTCTAACAGGGGCAAAGACAGCATTAAAAACCCATAGTCCATCACTCCAAAACTGAAAGAACAAAGGCTTTCCTTTATTTATACGTTAAGCATCCTGGGGAAAGCCTAATCCAAAAATAAGCCATGTGAATATAAATAACTAAATATGACAATTGTGACAATTGTATGCCTGCCGAAAAAATGTAAGTAGAATTAGTTAAAATGTTTCATACTATTTAAATATGATTAGCGGTAATCTTATCATTTTAGCAATGTTTTAGACAGGATTTTAAAAGGGAGTAGGGATAAGAATATCAAGTAATATAGAGGCTCAAGTTAAAAGATAAGTTCATCTTTGGTAACATGTTACACCCATATTTAGGGTATAACATATAACATGTTACCAAAGAGCACCTGCATGTTCCCTTCCAATACTCTGCTGTGACAGCGGGCGGGGGATCTCTCCCTGCACCTGCTGTCTAAATTTTAAAAGAGTGCAGTTGTGCTGGACTCCTCCCACATGTCCGCATCATTCATTCATTCTGTCTGTCATATGCTATTAGAAAGGAAAATATAAGTATCTGTGCTAATGCATATTAACAAAGATTATTCACTGTTGTTCCCATTTAAAAAAAAGTGTCATGAAAAAACAGCTACAGCAAGCAACAACTCAGTAATATGCCCTGTAAAAAAAAAATGTGGACAGTTCCAGCAGATAAAAGTTTCTGCATTTATTGATGCTGAATATTTGGTTTCTTGTTTACACATATCCAGTAGTTTTGCTATTCTTATTAAAAATGTAACCTTCCTTCCCTCCAAATTCTCAGTCACCCAGCATTTTGCTACCCACAGGGCATTCAGTATAGGTTTACATCTACTTTAATAGACCTACACTAGTGCCTGCAAGTTCTACACTAATCTTTCCTGATGTACTTCTACCAGCAGGACTTCCCATTTTTCCCTTTTAAAGCTAAAGCACAATGTTTATATGTCTGTGACCCCCCCCCCCCCCCACTAGCAACCAGCCAGGCCTCCTTAAAGTGGAGGTTCACCCTCAAAAAAAATTCTGACATCACATGGAGTCAAGCCATCCTACCGACAGAATGCCGGTGTTTTTTCTCAGCACATACCTCGTTATCACGATTTTTACCCCTGGCAATGGGCGTTCCAAACGGTGCATACTGCGCGTCACAGGTTGCCGAAAAAACCCGAACGTCGGTGCGGCTCTATACGGCGCCTGCACACCGACGTTCGGGTTCTGTCGGCAACCTGTGACGCGCAGTATGCGCCGTTCTGAAGCCTGTCAACCACAGCAGTGCTTGGGAACGCCCAGAAAATCGTGATAACGAGGTATGTGCTGAGAAAAAAAAAAACACAGGCATTCTTTTGGTAGGATGGCTCGACTCCATGTGATGTCAGAATTTTTTTTGAGGGTGAACCTCCACTTTAAATGTACCTATCCTCTCTAGCACACTACTAGATGGTGCTACACAAGTATGTAAAGCATGCCTAAGAGGTGGCTTGTATATTGATAGAACAGTACAGCAATGGTAATGAAGCTTAACCTTGTACCCATACCATACATTAGCCCTCTGTCAAGTTTGCTGTAAAACCGTAAATTTAGTTTTAAGGACAAAACAGTTGTTCGAATTTGACTTTGGACATTTAGAGCCTATATTGCTTATATATCGTTTTTGTATTTATTTTCCTTTGTATGAAGGCTGCCCAGCATTCTCCAATGGAGCCCCAGGTTTTTGGGTTTCTTTGAAGAGTCATTGTAGCCTTCTAATCCTCAGGTACAATTAAGAGAAAGTTCTCTTCTTTGCAGCTCTGGTTACAAAATCAATGACCTCTGGGCAACATTTTGATGGAGAACTTAAGAATAAAAGGAAAATGTATGCACATTTCAAAAGTGACATTGTAGTCCATGTAGATAAAAAAGTTTGTGTCACTATAATTTCTGCTGAAGTTGACAGTCATCTTTACTTGATCTGGAAATCTATAGACTTCTACACAGTGATCAAAGGCTGATCAATACTTCAAAAGACTGTCAATTATCACTTCACACCTAGGTGTGAAGTTTGTCACCCAACTCAACAAAGCCTCTAATCATTATCTGCATATCTTAAATTTCGCATCAGTCAAATGTGTCATGTAGATAACATTCATATTACTTTTGCTTGTTTACATTTTTTTTAGCTTCTATAATGTGTTAAGTCTGAACAGGTCATCCAAAGGTTTCAAAGTTTAAATATTAAACCTGTTCAGTGACCAGTAATAGTTATCATACTGTAGTTATCATGCAAATTAAACTTTTGGAGAAATTCAACAAAACAATATAAGCAACTAGAGAGACTTCTACACTTTGGGCCAGATCCTCAAAAGAGATACTCCGACTTAAGTGCTGTTCAGTCTGTGTGTAACTTTGGAAACGATCCTCAAAAGGCTTTTTCCAAAGTTACACAGAAGATCCGGCATGTGTAATTGATTTACACTGCCTAATTTTAGGATGCAGTACCGCATCCGCCGCTGGGGGCATTTCGAGTCGAAATGCCGTTGCTAGTATGCAAATTAGCACTTAAGGCGATCCACAAAGCTTTCTAGCTTCTTTTTTGCGCCGTAAGTGTTATTTTGCAAGTGTAAAATTAGGGCTCGTTTTACAAAGTGTAAAGTTAGTCACACCTTGTAAAGGCCCATTGCAGCGACGGCATTTGGTATGCTTTCCCGAGGGAGAACTCCACAGCAATTTGTAAAAAACAAAACCGGCATGGGTTCCCCCCCAGGAGCATACCAGGCCCTTAGGTCTGGTATGGGTTGTAAGGGGACCCCCCCTACGCCGAAAAATTGACGTAGGGGGTCCCCCTACAATCCATACCAGACCCGTATCCAAAGCACGCTACCCGGCCGGCCAGGAAGGGAGTGGGGACGAGCGAGCGCCCCCCCCCCTCCTGAGCCGTGCCAGGCCGCGTGCCCTCAACATGGGGGGGTTGGGTGCTCTGGGGCAGGGGGGCGCACTGCGGGCCCCCCCACCCCAGAGCACCCTGTCCCCATGTTGATGAGGACAGGACCTCTTCCCGACAACCCTTGCCATTGGTTGTCGGGGTCTGCGGGCGGAGGCTTATCGGAATCTGGGAGTCCCCTTTAATAAGGGGGCCCCCAGATACCGGCCCCCCACCCTAAGTGAATGGATATGGGGTACATCGTACCCCTATCCATTCACCTGGAGGCAAAAAGTAAAAGTTAATAAACACACAACACAAGGCTTTTTAAAATAGTTTATTATTCTGCTCCGGACGCCCCCCCTGTCTTCGTTATTAGCTCAATTACCAGGGGGGGCTTCTTCTTCCGCTCTCCGGGGGTCTTCTTCCACTCTCCGGGGGTCTTCCGCTCTCCGGGGGGGCTTCTCCGGACTCCGGGGGGGCTTCTCCGGACTCCGGGGGGCTTCTTCCATCTTCTCCCCTCTTCCGCTCTTGACTCGGCGAACCCCGGTTCTTCTGCAGCTCTCCGGTGCCTTCTTCTTCAGCGCTGGCTGCCTGCTATGTTTGTGTGTTAGCTCGATTTCAAACAGGCAGCCGGCGCGGTCTTCTGTGACGTCAGGGTCTTCTGGTCTTCTGTTCTTCCGATGTTGTCTCGTCGCCTGTTGTCGCTGTAATGATGGAAGCGCGCCTTGCATCACATTTATATAGGCATCACCGTCCCATCATGCTCCGGTAGGTACCCACGTGGTGGGTGCACGTGGGTAGGCACCCACCACGTGGGTACCTACCGGAGCATGATGGGACGGTGATGCCTATATAAATGGGATGCAAGGCGCGCTTCCATCATTACAGCGACAACAGGCGACGAGACAACATCGGAAGAACAGAAGACCAGAAGACCCTGACGCCACAGAAGACCGCGCCGGCTGCCTGTTTGAAATCGAGCTAACACACAAACATAGCAGGCAGCCAGCGCTGAAGAAGAAGGCACCGGAGAGCTGCAGAAGAACCGGGGTTCGCCGAGTCAAGAGCGGAAGAGGGGAGAAGATGGAAGAAGCCCCCCCGGAGTCCGGAGAAGCCCCCCCGGAGTCCGGAGAAGCCCCCCCGGAGAGCGGAAGACCCCCGGAGAGTGGAAGAAGACCCCCGGAGAGCGGAAGAAGAAGCCCCCCCTGGTAATTGAGCTAATAACGAAGACAGGGGGGGCGTCCGGAGCAGAATAATAAACTATTTTAAAAAGCCTTGTGTTGTGTGTTTATTAACTTTTACTTTTTGCCTCCAGGTGAATGGATAGGGGTACGATGTACCCCATATCCATTCACTTAGGGTGGGGGGCCGGTATCTGGGGGCCCCCTTATTAAAGGGGACTCCCAGATTCCGATAAGCCTCCGCCCGCAGACCCCGACAACCAATGGCAAGGGTTGTCGGGAAGAGGTCCTGTCCTCATCAACATGGGGACAGGGTGCTCTGGGGTGGGGGGGCCCGCAGTGCGCCCCCCTGCCCCAGAGCACCCAACCCCCCCATGTTGAGGGCACGCGGCCTGGCACGGCTCAGGAGGGGGGGGGGGGCGCTCGCTCGTCCCCACTCCCTTCCTGGCCGGCCGGGTACCGTGCTTTGGATACGGGTCTGGTATGGATTGTAGGGGGACCCCCTACGTCAATTTTTCGGCGTGGGGGGGTCTCCTTACAACCCATGCCAGACCTAAGGACCTGGTATGCTCCTGGGGGGGGAACCCATGCCGGTTTTTTCTTTGAAAATTGGCATGGAGTTCTCCCTCAGGAATGCATGCCGCTGTCATTTTTTTTTTCCCCGACGCAACTTTAAGCCGTCGCGATCCTCAAAACTCGGCGTAACGTAACTTCGCGCATGCGCAGTACGGCCGACGCGCATGCGCAGTACGGCCGGCGCGGGAGCGCGCCTCATTTAAATGGGACTCGCCCCATTTGAATAGGAACGCCTTGCGCCGGCGGAATTTTAGTTACACAGCCTGAAATTTCTAGATAAGTGCTTTGTGGATCAGGCACTTAGGTAGAAACTTTAAGCCAGTGTAACTTAAATTGGATTTTTTAAGTTACGTCAGGTTTTTGTGGATCTGGCCCAAGATGTGTACATTTCAAGCACACCTCTTTTAGCACACCTTGAGGACAGGACAAGAAAGGTATGTCAACACTAAGGGCCAGTTCACTCGGGGAATCACCCTGGAACTGGCTGTGCATTTCTTTGCGGTGCGGTTCCAGCCCATTCATTTTCAGGTGTGAACTGACCCTTAAATAATAGTTGGTTTATTAGCTAAAATTATTATTCCACAATCATAAGACTAGGTTCACATCTATGTATGTGTGGTCGATGCATTTTTACAAGGTGGTTTTTGCCACATTTTGCATTTTTGTATGTATGTTTTTGATGAGTTTTTAATGCCTTCCGTGTTTGCTTTTTTGGGATGTGTTGATGTTGCTATGGGGAGATGTCTGCTGTCATGCAGGAAGACACACCAAAAACTCACCAAAAATGCATATACATGTGTTTTTCATCCTTTTTTTGATGCAATTCTATTGACGTCTATGGAGTCAAATAAGCACAGTGTTGATTGCAAAAAAGTCCCAGCACCTTTAAAAGAACACATTGCAGGAAACTGCATAGATGTGAATGGGACCCATAAAAAATAAGGTTAAATGGATTGTAGTTATTTTTGTGGATCTGCAAGCACACAAAAAAAAAAAAAACATAGATGTGAGCCTAGCCTTATGTAAAGCCTTCCCTCAGAGGGTACATTAAACATAGTACAAAGTTACAGCCTCCTGGCCAATATTTCTAAATAATTGTCAGGTCACACAACAGTTAGGTTTAGCGTGGAGTAATCCTATTCAGCAAAGCTACAGGCAGCACCATTAGCCCCAGCAACATAGCATGCCTGTCTCTTTCTCTCCTAAAGCATTCAAAAGCCTAATGCTGAGTACACACGATAGGTTAGTCTGATGAAAACAGTCTGATGGACCGTTTTCATCAGACCAAACCGATCGTGTGTGGGCTCTATCGGTTATTTATCCATAGGTTAAAAAAATAGGAACTTGTTTTAAATTTATCTGATGGATAAAAAACCTATAGAAAAAAACGATCGTCTGTAGGTACGTCCATCGGTTAAAAATCCATGCATGCTCAGAATCAAGTCGACGCATTCTTGGAAGCATTGAACTTCATTTTTTTCAGCACGTCGATGTGTTTTACGTCACCGCGTTCTGACACCATCGTTTTTTTAACTGATGGTGTGTAGGCACGACTGATCATCAGTCAGCTTCATCGGATAACTGATGGAAAAATCCATCAGACCGTTTTCATCAGACTAACCTATCGTGTGTACAGGGCATAACTTTTAATCAGTCCAGATATGTAAAGCTGAAGTAGGGTATTTTTATTTAGGAAGCCACAGTCTGAACTCTACGCAAGTGTTAAACTGACTTTTTTGTTGGCTAGCAGTTAGACACAAGTCAGGATTAGTGGTGATATTCGCTAACGATTAGCCGCCAGCTTAACAACAGATTAGAAGGTTTCAGTATACAGTAATGACTCAATTGTTTTTTATTGAATAATCATTATTAAATAAACGGTTCAGATTTTCTAATTCTTAAAAAAGAAAGAAAGAAACAATGACATGTTTTGCACATGAAATTTCTACTGCTACAGATAGACAGATACATATGGTAATATATGTTTTTCAGTAAACAATGTGAGGAAATAAGACTATTGCATATCTGACACATACAGGGAGTGCAGAATTTTTAGGCAAGTTGTATTTTTGAGGATTAATTTTATTATTGAACAACAACCATGTTCTCAATGAACCCAAAAAACTCATTAATATCAAAGCTGAATATTTTTGGAAATAGTTTTTAGTTTGTTTTTAGTTTTAGCTATTTTAGGGTGATATCTGTGTGTACAGGTGACTATTACTGTGCAGAATTATTAGGCAACTTAACAAAAAAAAAAAATATACCCATTTCAATTATTTATTTTTACCAGTGAAACCAATATAACATCTCAACATTCAAATATATACATTTCTGACATTCAAAAACAAAACAAAAACAAATCAGTGACCAATATAGCCACCTTTCTTTGCAAGGACACTCAAAAGCCTGCCATCCATGGATTCTGTCAGTGTTTTGATCTGTTCACCATCAACATTGTGTGCAGCAGCAACCACAGCCTCCCAGACACTGTTCAGAGAGGTGTACTGTTTTCCCTCCTTGTAAATCTCACATTTCATGATGGACCACAGGTTCTCAATGGGGTTCAGATCAGGTGAACAAGGAGGCCATGTCATTAGTTTTTCTTCTTTTATACCCTTTCTTGCCAGCCACGCTGTGGAGTATTTGGACGCGTGTGATGGAGCATTGTCCTGCATGAAAATCATGTTTTTCTTGAAGGATGCAGACTTCTTCCTGTACCACTGCTTGAAGAAGGTGTCTTCCAGAAACTGGCAGTAGGACTGGGAGTTGAGCTTGACTCCATCCTCAACTCGAAAAGGCCCCACAAGCTCATCTTTGATGATACCAGCCCAAACCAGTACTCCACCTCCACCTTGCTGGCGTCTGAGTCGGACTGGAGCTCTCTGCCCTTTACCAATCCTGCCACGGGCCCATCCATCTGGCCCATCAAGACTCACTCTCATTTCATCAGTCCATAAAACCTTAGAAAAATCAGTCTTGAGATATTTCTTGGCCCAGTCTTGACGTTTCAGCTTGTGTGTCTTGTTCAGTGGTGGTCGTCTTTCAGCCTTTCTTACCTTGGCCATGTCTCTGAGTATTGCACACCTTGTGCTTTTGGGCACTCCAGTGATGTTGCAGCTCTGAAATATGGCCAAACTGGTGGCAAGTGGCATCTTGGCAGCTGCACGCTTGACTTTTCTCAGTTCATGGGCAGTTATTTTGCGCCTTGGTTTTTCCACACGCTTCTTGCGACCCTGTTGACTATTTTGAATGAAACGCTTGATTGTTCGATGATCACGCTTCAGAAGCTTTGCAATTTTAAGAGTGCTGCATCCCTCTGCAAGATATCTCACTATTTTTGACTTTTCTGAGCCTGTCAAGTCCTTCTTTTGACCCATTTTGCCAAAGGAAAGGAAGTTGACTAATAATTATGCACACCTGATATAGGGTGTTGATGTCATTAGACCATACACCTTCTCATTACAGAGATGCACATCACCTAATATGCTTAATTGGTAGTAGGCTTTCGAGCCTATACAGCTTGGAGTAAGACAACATGCATAAAGAGGATGATGTGGTCAAAATACTCATTTGCCTAATAATTCTGCACTCCCTGTATACAGTACACACCAAGGGCCCATTAACAAGAAGAGTGAAGAGGGAACCAGTGAACATTCTATATATAGTCTGGCATTTAATAATGTGGGATAACCTCTGTACATGCATTAGATCTATTTACCTTCTGCAATTTTTAATACCATACACATTCACTGTTATATTTTTGGGAAACTGTATTATGGTCATTGTACTGGATGAAAGTCTTTTCATTTTATATAGGCATAATAACTATTATTTTCTGTTAATATTGCATATTATAATCCATAGCTCCCAACTGCCCCCTGATTTCGAGGGACTGTGCCTGATTTGAGACAAAGTCCCTCTTTTTTCCCTCATTGTGGTCTGATCTATAAACCGTATTTATCGGCGTATACCGCGCACTATTTTGCCCTGAAAATCAGGGCAAAATTGTGGGTGCGCGATATACACCGATACCCGCTTTCCCGCCACGAGTTTGAATACTGCGCCGGCATATACCGAGCGCAGTACACTCGTGTATCTTCGGGCAGTCTCGGCGCCTCTCGCACTGACGTCCTGACCGTACAGGACATCAGCGCAACAGTTGCCGAGCCTGCCCGACGATACACGAGTGTACTGCGCTCGGTATATGTCGGCGTAGTATTCAAACTCGGCGCGGGAAACGAGTGGGGAGGACGCGAGGATGCCGCAGAAGGACGCCGGACCCGACGAAGAGGACACCCGAAGCCGCAGATGGACGCCGGACCCGACGAGGCCGCCGATGGACGCCGTGCAAGACACCAAAACTGTAAGTACAAAACATCTTTTTTTCCACAGGAATTCGGGCAACTTTAGGGGTGCGCGCTATACGCGGGAGCGCGCTATACCCCGATAAATACGGTAGTTGTATATAAAATACACTATTTATCTTTCAAAAAGTGTTTCCCAGTGCTAAACCTTTCATTCAATTTCTAAACTGTTGCATTTGTAAATTCCAAAAGCCAGTATAAAGCAGTAATAGTTGTAGAAAAAACTTGTGGGTTTAGCTAATTTTTTTTTTTTTTTGTGAGTGTGTATAATTCTCCTTTAAGGGGGCGTGGCAGCAGGATGTGTCCTATGCTTAACTACTTTTGCTAATAGGTGTCCCTCGTTCCCATCCATAAAATTGGGAGGTATGGTATAGTCACTCATTTGAGTTCTGTAGTCACTGTAGTAACTGCACTCCACTTTTACCAGCTGCCTTCCAAAGATGCAGTTTGTGGCGTATTGTAAAACTTGGCATGGATGGCCCACACACACTAGTCATGGTTTATAGATATACCAGCAATACAGAGTCTAAACCAATTGCATTACTGAGCTGGTTTTCCCATGATGTTCAACTTCACTGTAGAGTGCATGAGGATCATGGGAAATGTAGTTTCAAAACATCTAGGGTACCAAGGTTTGCCATCACTGGCCTATGCCATCTTTATGTAGAGCAACAATTATTTTTTTAAGAACCTTAGAGAGTTATTTTCCATGCAGTGGCCATCTTGGCGGAGTATATGTCTCCGTCTATGGCAGCGGCCATTTTATGGGTTGCATGCCAATACGAATCCAGCGGCCATTTTACTGAAGTAATCGTCTCCAACATGGACGGCTCCATTGTTTGGGTTAGCCGTCCGCTTTGGACATTATGGCATAAATTAAGCTCAATTTAGCTTTGTAGAATGGCGGGATCAATGACATACATTGCCTATGGCAAACAAAATCTGTGTGGTAAATCAAACTTTGATCATTTTAATGATGACATCCATCCAAAAATGGTGACATACATCTCATATAAAATAATTATAACAATATTCATAATGGATGAAAAATGAATAATGCACTAAACAACTGACTGCATTCAAATAGAGCCAGTCTCGTCATTCAAAAGTGCTGGTGCTATAAATAAAAGTAAAATTATATACAGAAAATATATATAAAGTAATATATATATAAAAAAAATATATATATATATATATATATATATATATATATATATATATATATATATATATATATATATATATATATATATAAAAAAATATATAAAAAAAATATACATATAAGAAAATTATTGTATATGAAAAACACGGTTATTCTACACTTAAAATATATATTTATATATATATATTTATCTCAGTGGGAGGAATAGTGCCCCAAGGGCCGGGATAAAGGCTGGGATAAAGGCCAGGATAAAGGCTAGCAAAGGGCCACATCTGGCCCTCGGGCCACAGTTTGGAGACCTTTGATCTAAAGCACCTAAGTTGGCTGATCCGAACTCCCCCCAGCATTGACACATGCCACTCATTCCAACTCCACGTCAGCACTGTCACTCATCCCATTCCCCCCCACCAGCACTGCCACTCATCTCATCACCCCACCAAGGAGTAAGAGAAGGAATAAAAATAGAGAATACATGGAAGGGAGAGGAAAAGAGGGGAGAAACAAATAAAAAGGGAGAGAAATAATAAGAGAAAGAACAAGAAAGACGACTAGAGAGAGGGATGGGGGGAACAAACAAGAAATTAGGATAGAGAGAGATAAAAGGGAAAAAAAGGAGAACAAAGAAAGAGTGGTTCATCCTAAAATGTACCACAAGGGGTTTTAATAAAAGTGTGGAGTGCATGCACTCCATGCAGCAGATGCGTGTGTGTCCCTCTGGTGGATCTTAAAGAGCACAACGTACCCATACAGGGTTTCGCCCAACAATGCCATTTTGCTGACGAATATCGGCGTGCGCTGGTTGGCCAGTGGTTAAAACAAAAACTGTTAAAGTCTGCAAAAGGCATGAGACTGGGTCGGAGCTTCACCTTCCAGCAGGACAACAACCCTAAACAAACAGCCAGAGCTACAATGGAATGGTTCAGATCAAAGCATAGTCATGTGTTTGAATGGCCCAGTCAAAATCCAGATTTAAATCCAATTGAGAATCTGTGGCAAGACTTGAAAATTTCTGTTCACAGACACTCTCCTTCAAATTTGACAGAGATTGAGCTATTTTAAGTTGGTAGAGACATCCCCAAAAAGTCTTGCAGCTGTAATTGCAGTGAAAGGTGGTTCTAGAAAGTATTGAGGGGGGGATGAGTACAAATGCACGCCACACTTTTCAGATATTTATTTGTAAAAAAAATGAAAACCATTTATCATTTTCTTCAACTTCACATTTATGTGCCACTTTATGTTGGTCTATAACAGTGGTCTCCAAACTGTAGCCCGAGGGTCGGATGCGGCCCTTTGCTTGCCTTTATTCGGCCCTTGGAGCACTATCCGTCCCAGTGATACGAGACACTATTCTGACACCGACAATGGAGCACAATTTCTCCCACTGACACCACTTATGGGGCACTATTCCTCCCTATGATACCAGCAATGGGGCACTATTCCTCCCCCTAATACCAGGTGTTTACTCCCATTGATGCCAGGAAAGTTTTCACACCCGCTGACCAAAGTCCGGCCCTCCAAGAGTCTGAAGGACAATAAACCGGCCCTTTGCTTAGAATGTTTGGAGACCCCTGGTCTAGAACATAAAATCCCAATAAAATACATTTGTTTTTGGTTGTAACATGACAAAATTTGGAAAATTATGGAGCTGTTGAGATAGTTCATAGATTTTTCCTGTCAGTGTGAAAATGCCTGGCTGTACAATATACGGGGCAGACAGCTCACACTGACAGTCTGCGGGAGACCTGCATGGCAATAGGGATCTGCTGGTCGCTAGTTCAATGCATTCCAGGTACCTACAAAATTGTCAATTTTTTTTTCCTGAAAAAAAATATGCATTTATTTTTTTTGCTTTTTTAAAGTGACCACAAAACAAGGTTACCATCCTTTCCTGCATCATGTTTAGTAAACAAGATAACATTTTGCATCGAAAAGAATACCCAAACACGTTCAAGAAAACTACAAAGAAGAAAATGCATATTTGCTTCCATAATATTGGATAATTGAAGTCAGCAGAACTGTACTAAACTCTGAAGATATTTCCCCCTGCAAAGTGGATCCTCTCTTTGCAAAGTAAACAGTCTATTTACCTTTAGTAAATCGACTGCTATATGTCTTAAGCCTCCTTTTATGTGTAGCACTACCCCCGTAGGAGCTGCTGGTTAGTTTTTGGGTTTGCCGCTACCCCACTGTTCCCCATCAGCACTAGGGGTTACATTGGAGAGTTATCCACAAATGTCTGCACCAAACACTCAGTCTCTTTTCCCAATGCTTTTATTGACAACTTCAAGTAGAGGGATGGATGGTTCGGGGAGATTCAGATACCTTGCTTTGCAGATCACGGGTACTCTCTTGAATCCAGAGGACAAACAGTCTCCACACTGGCTCTAGCAACCACCAAATAGGCCTCTCTCACTGACCTAGCAACCGATACGTCACTCGGTCAAAGTCTCTGCCACAGACTTGTTGAATATGGTAAAGTCATTGTACAATCCTCTGCCACAGAACTGTCCAACCAAATAATCCCTTGTAAAGTCAAACAATAGCTACACAGTATCCGTTTCTTTCAGCCATCCGGTGATACTGGGTAGCGGGGAGTGTCCTCCAATTGAGTTTAAGGCTCTTCCTGAGATACCAGCCTTTTTGCTCGGTCCTCTCTGGGAAAATTCCTCCCCTGGTTCCTCCAATTGCTCGGCTTCTCCCCGCAGGCAAGACAGCACAGGACTACCCCCGGATCAGTAGGCTCCAGAACTCCTGGGCCTACTTTCAGTAATGAAGTCTTGGGCCAGCAGGCCCTGAGGCAGAAGAACTGCCAGGACACACCTTAGGCCAGGAGGGCAATCAGGTCAAAAAGCCTCCAATAATCCAGTGTCTGTACCTTAAGTACCCTCTCCCAGAATGCCCAGTGACAGGAACACTCCCACTGGAGAAAACACTCAATAAATCCAGCATGCTGTATTTCCAACCTTGACCCAAAATGACAGCGACACCCAGGGTCAAGTGGAAAAATTACACAGCGCAGCTGAACTGACACAGAAACCAGAAATGTATATAATCATTCTGAGCTAACTACAGCTCAGATAACACTAAATTTAAATATAGTGCCTACTCAATAGGAGCAGGGCGCTACATATGCTTTTGTAATATTACCATAATATTTAGCTTGCATGTCCATATGCATAATTTTGTCCTATGCTATTGCGTAGACAATATTAACCACAGGGCACATTTGGAAGGGGATCACCTCAGTAGAGGGATTTCTAAATAGTTTGGGCCAGATTCACATAGCCCGGGCGCAGCGTAACGTAACCGATTTAGGTTACACCGCCGCAAATTTTCTGACTAAGTGCCCGATCCACATAGCACTTACCTGGAAATTTGCGGCGGTGTTTCCTAAATCCGTCCGGCGCAAGGCGGGCCAATTCAAATGGGGCGAGTCCCATTTAAATTATGCGCGCTCCCGCGCCGGACGTACTGCGCATGCTCCCGTCGCAAATTTCCCGACGTGCTTTGCGCGAAATTACGACGCGCCGACGTTTTGTGAATCGCGACGGGTAAAAAAGACTTGTGCCGGGAAAAGGAAAAATTTTAAAAAAAATTCAAAAGCGACGTGGGAAAGAGGGGTATACTTTTACATGGTGTACTAATTTTACACTTTGTAAAAGGTGCCCTATCTTTGCGACGGCAAACTAACACTTGCGGCGACGTAAGGACGGGAAAAACCATCGTGGATCGCCGTAACTGCTAATTTGCATACCCGACGCTGGTTTACGACGCAAACTCCCCCCAGCGGCGGCCGCGGTACTGCATCCTAAGATCCGACAGTGTAAAACTATTACACCTGTCGGATCTTAGGGATATCTATGCGTAACTGATTCTATGAATCAGTCGCATAGATAGAAACAGGGATACGACGGCGTATCAGCAGATACGCCGTTGTATCCCTTTTGTGAATCTGGCCCTTTGTGTCTACTGTCAACTGGTTTACCTTCTCTGGTCTCTTTTAAGAGATCCATCACATTCTAAAACACTTTTCTATCAAATTCCTCCATATTAATATGCAAGATATTCAAAGGGCAATACAAATATTTTTTGAAGATCTGTGTTCTACAACGCAAAGTCTCTGGGCCAGATTCACAGAGCAGATACGATGGTGTATCTACAGATACACCATCGTATCTCTGATTTTTACTGGTCCTATCTATGCACCTGATTCATAGAACCAGTTACGCATAGATAGGGCTGAGATCCGACAGTGTTACACTGTGTTACACTGTCGGATCTTTTTTTGGATTTAAAAATGGCGCCGGGGGCGTTCCCGCTGATTTACACTGAATAATATGTAAATCAGCGAGATACGCGAAATTCACTAACGTACGCGGACCCGACGCTGTGTTCTTACGTCGTTTCCGTAGCGCGGTACCCGTCGTATACTTACCCCTGCTAAAAGCAGGGGTAAGTATTGTTAAGTATGGCCGTCGTTCCCGCGTCGATTTGTATTTTTTTTACGTAGTTTCCGTAAGTCGTTCTCGAATACGGAACTACGTAGTTTGCGTACGCATCGAAACCACTGACGTCCTAGCGACGTCAGTGGGAGCAATGCACGCCGGGAAATTCCCCTGACGGCGCATGCGTATTTAAATCGGCGCGGGAGCGCGCCTGATTTAAATAGTACACTCCCCCAGCCGCGGAATTAGAATTCCGCCGGGGGAGTTAGGATCCGCCGTCGCAAGTTTGGAGGTAAGTGTGTTGTGAATTTCACACTTTCCTCACAAACTTGCGAGGGCGGATCTTAAAACACATAGGTTACACGGATCTAAAGATCCGCTAACCTTTGTGAATCTGGCCCTCTCACTTTATATTAAACATGTTCTATTTCTAAACTCCAACGGAAAAAAGTTCGATGGGGTCCACACACGGTCGGAATATCCGATGAAAAAATTCCGCCTGACTTTTTTCATGAGAAATTCCGATCGTGTGTACAAGGCATTAGCCAGTAAAATTTTGGTTACAATACAAAAATAAAATACGTGTTAATACCAAAGCTGGCTATACACGAGTTGAATTTAGTTTGAAAATGTTCTGTCTAAGAATGTTTGTTTGCTTTTATAATGGTTAGTAGGGTTAAAATGACATCTGTTTTTGACTACAGTGATGATGAGAAAATACAAAGGGGCAGGATGGATTTTTTTTTTCAAACAATCAAATTTCTAACAGTGAATGTGGTTTTCATTTAGGAAATTACATCAATTCCAAAACTGAATGGTAACAGCTAGCAAAATGTTTAAAGTGGTTGTCAAGGTAGAAGGTTTTACTACATACATTTAATGCATTCTCTGTGTTTAGAACTCCCCCCAGCCCTTTCTGAGTCCAATCTCAATCCAGGTCTCTAATCACTGGACATATAGGGAGCAGCAGGAGCCATTAGTTCCTGCTGCTGACAACCACAACCAGTAAGCAGAGAGCAGGGGGCAGGGCTGAGCCATGCTGTGTGTATCAAAGGCTTTTCATGGGGGCACTCGGCAAGGGGGGAGGAGCCTGGAGCACTAACGGGGGATCAGAGAAGAGAAAGAGCTAGGTTGCTTTGAGTAAAACCATTGCACAGAGCAAGTAACTAGATAAATGCAAAAAAATACCTGTTGATCCTACCAGAAATCTTGTGAGCTGATAACTCTCTGTGCTGTCTGTCTCTTCTGGCTGTTATCAGTTAGGATTGATCACAGCTCTCTCTGTGGACCACAAACCTCTTGCCCCTATGTCATGAAGAGAAAAAAGAGGGGGTCCATTTTGTAGTATTTAGGGTAACATATTGCTACTCTATAGATATGGTAAAGTAAGTGAGCATTGTCACCCCAGAACAGGAAGTATGTAACTGGCAGGATCTCCAGGTAGAAAAATGAAATTCAGCCACCAAATCTAAGAATTGCTAACCTGCATTATATTAAATGTTTGTTCTTGAGTTTTGTGACTGCTAGCAACCCCATGTTAAACATAATGACCTGGATTCAAATAGGAGATACAACGGTGTATCTCCTGATACGCCGTCGTATCTCTGAGTGCGGGCCGTCGTATCTATGCGCCTGATTCAGAGAATCAGTTACGCATAGATTTCCCTAAGATCCGACCGGCGTAAGTGTCTTACACCGTCGTATCTTAGGCTGCATATTTACACTGGCCGCTAGGTGGCGCTTCCGTATAGTTACGCAAGGAATATGCTAATTAGATTCAGAAACGTACGTCCCGCCGGCGCATTTTTTTACGTCGTTTACGTTAGGCTTTTTTCGGCGTATAGTTACCCCTGCTATATGAGGCATAGCTAATGTTAGGTATGGACGTCGTTCCCGCGCCGAGTTTTGAAAATTTTACGTTGTTTGCGTAAGTCGTTCGCGAATAGGGCTGGACGTCATTTACGTTCACGTCGAATCCAATACGTCCTTGCGGCGTACTTTGGAGCAATGCACACTGGGATATTTCACGGACGGCGCATGCGCAGTTAAAAAAAAACTTCAAAAACGCGGGTCATCTCAAATTTAAATAAAACACGCCCACAACATCCCCATTTGAATTAGGGGGGCTTACGCCGCCACACATACGTTACACCGCCGTAACTAAGGGCGCAAGTTCTTTCTGCATACGGAACTTGCGCCCAAAGTTACAGCGGCACGAATCTATCTGAATCCGGCCCAATATATCCAACATATTACTAGACATGTGCAGACTGGAATATTTTGTTTCGTTTTTTCGTTTTCGTTTGGAAAATACATTTATTTAGTTACTCCCGAAAATCGTTTTGATTTATTTTGTTTTTCGTCGGGGAATAGCTTTCGTCCGAAAATCCAATAATACTTGGTTTCTGTCGAATGGTCAAAAGAATATTCGCCGGAACGTCGAATCTTTGTTGGTTTCTGTCTAATGGGCAAAAAAATATTAGACGGAACGTCGAATCTTTACGTCGAATCGTACATTTCCGTTCGAATATTCCGCCTACAAGAATTCTAATGTTGTATGACTAGTAATGATGTCGAATCTATTCTCTATAATGTCGAATCTATTTTCTCATAAATCGAAATCTATTCTCTGTAATGTCGAATCTATTGTTTCTATAGTGTCGAATCTTTTCTCTATAATGTCGAATCTTTTCCCTATAATGTCGAATCTCTCTATATCGAATTTTTACCGCAACGAAAACGAAAATAAAGCATTTTTTATGTCGGATCTTTCGGTTTTCGTTTCTTGCACTTTCGTTATCGTTTGTTAAAACGATAACGAAAAAACCCGATTTTCGGACGAAAATGCATTCTAACGAAAACTAATGCACATGTCTACATATTACAGGCTACCAAAGAATGGGACAAGGACACATGGAGGTCAAAAGGTTTATCAATAATAACCAAGGGCAGTAATAATCATCAGAATAACATTTTTAATAGTAGTTTCTTATTCAATAAAGAAAAAAAAATAACTAAAAAAAAAATGTACATCATTCACTAATGTTGCCAGCAATGGTGAAAATGAAATATGCTTAAGCTTTATAGCTTTCATCATTTGATTTATCTCTTTCAATATCATAACTGCAAGCACAGCACAACATCTGGAACGCTGTGTACGCGAAGAGGCTAATGAAGCTGAAAAGAAAGAAAAAACTGTTTTTACAGCTAGGCTACCTGGTTTCTGGAGATTATCTACAAACCATAAAAGGAGGGTTTGAGCCTACCGCGAAAATCTGTCATTTTCACTCACAGCCTACATTTGGGAATATAGTCAAGATGAACGATGAACTATTGTGCTCACCAAAACATTTGTACGCTAAAAACAATTGTTTAAAAAGGAAGTTCCCAGTCATCCTTATTTTCTTTGGATGACTGCAGTTACCATTGTGTTTGCCAGTACATGAGCGTTTGCTGAAGGCAATACAAGTCTTTCCTTCTGTGTGCAGCTTCAGTTAATATAGAATTTAAAATACAAGCAAACATTTGCATAGCTCTCTACAGAAGTTGTTTCAGAAAAATCCTGCAGCTTGTTTGGCATTTAGCTACTTGGTAGTATGCACTTTACATTTGGGTGAACGATATCTCTTTGTGTTGACCACACGGGAGTACGCAAGGGGACACATGGGTCATTAATCAAAGCTAGCTCCTGTGTCAAATGCATCTGTTTCTACTTTTGTGTTAGAATACTTCCCCAATATGCATAAGAATGCTATTGCTTTCCTTTTTGTTAGTTTATTGTTTTAATTTTCTTAAAAAGACAAGTTTTTAAAATTCCTATGCTGTCAAGCATATACACTATGGGCCAGATTCTCAAAAAAGCGCCTATCTTTAGGCGGGCGTAGCGTATCTCAGATACACTACGCCGCCGTAACTTAGAGCGGCAGGTCCCGTATTCAGAAACATCTTCCGCTCTAAGTTACGGTGGCGTAGTGTATCTGATATGGCGTAAGCCCGCCTAATTCAAACTAGGCTGGTAGGGGGCGTGTTGTATGTAAATGTTTTGTGACCCCACGTAAATGACGCTTTTATCGAACGGCGCATGCACGCGCATGCTCAGTATCACGTTGAATTTTCAAATAAAATTACGCCCGCTCAATGCCTAGTCGACGTGAACGTAACTTACGTCCAGCCCCATTCACGGACGACTTACGCAAACGACGTAAAACACGACGATGTTCCGACGTTTCCGACATCCATACCTAACATGACTTACCTGCTTTATGAGGGGTAACTTTACGCCGGCGTATGTCTTACGTAAACGACGTTTTTTAATACGCCAGGTGCACGTACTTTTGTGAATCGGCGTATCTAGCTCATTAGCATATTTGACGCGGAAATCTACGGAAGCGCCACCTAGCGCCCAGCGGAAATATGCACCCTAAGATACGACGGTGTAAAAGACTTACGCCGCTCGTATCTTAGCCGAATTTATGCGTAACTGATTCTAGGAATCAGCCGCATAGATACGACGGCTCTCATTCGGACTTACGATGGCGTACATGGCGCTACGCCGTCGTAAGTCCTTTGAGAATCTGGGCCTGAATTGTCAAAAGTGTTGTGACAGCTTCCTTTACACACACATGAATTTTAATGACATCCCAGTCTTAGTCCATAGGGTTCAATGTTGATTTGGCCCACCCCACAGCTGGAACTCTTCTGGAAAGGCTGTGAACAAGGTTTAGGAGTGTGTCTATGGGAATGTTTGACCATTCTTCCAGAAGAGCATTTGTGAGGTCAGACACTAGTGTTGGATGAGAAGGCCTGGCTGGCAGTCTCCGCTCTAATTCATACCAAAGGTGTTCTATCAGGTTAAGGTCTGTACTCTGTGCAGGCCAGTCAAGTTCCTCTACCTCAAACTCACTCATCCATGTGCTTATGGACCTTGCTTTGTGCACGGGTGTGCAGTCATGTTGGAACAGGAAGGGGCCATGCCTAAACTGTTCCCATAAAGTTGGGAGCATGAAATTGTCTTGGTATGCTGACGCCTTAAGAGTTCCCTTCACTGGAACTATGGGGCCAAGCCCAACCACTGAAAAACAGCCCCACACCATAATCCCCCCTCCACCAAATGATTTGGACCAGTGCACAAATGTCAATGGCTGAGAGTGCTGACCAGAGTGTTCTGGCAGGGGGGCGCAGTCCCCCTGTCAGAACAATATAGCACAGCAGGGGAGATAGCTGTACTAACATTGAATTGTTAGTTTATCGGCTCTGACCTGAGCATTCAGTTTGTTTTCACTCAACCCACCGGGTTGAACAAAAAAAATAGTAGTGTGTACAGGGCTTAAGGTTTAAGTGGGTATTTACTTCAGGACAAACCACCAGTTAGGTATCAGAAGTACAGACAATTAGAGAAATAAAGCCTGGTCAGCTTCCACCACCAGCCTGTGATTGTACAGTGAATGAGCAGCAGCACACCGATAAGTGCATCCCTCTTCTCTTTTGCCATTATATCAGCATGTAACTTGTCATTACATTTGCATACAATATACCTGACTGGGTTCTGGCTTCCGCGGGGGTGGGCGTTCCTATTCAGAGGTTAGATGATTGACGTCTGGTGAAAAACTTCCCCTGGCGCATAAGGCGCGTCACCAGTTTTCCGTAACTAGCCGACCTGCGAGTCGGCTCTATACGGCGCTATACGGCGCCTGCGCCCCGCCATGTAGAGCTGACTGCGCAGGCGCCAAATAGAGCCGACTCGCAGGTCGGCTAGTTACGGAAAACTGGTGACGCGCCTTATGCGCCAGGGGAAGTTTTTCACCAGACGTCAATCATCTAACCTCTGAATAGGAAAGCCCACCCCTGCGGGAGCCAGAACCCGGAAGCCGGGGGGAAAATAACAATAAAACGGTATGTACGGCAAAAAAGAAAAAAAAATACAGCATACTGTAGATGTCGGAAGTATGCTGGATGTAATGGTATATAATTGTTTTAGGGTGAACCTCCGCTTTAATCAAAACACCAGTGTTGCTGAACAATTGCTTTTTTATTTGCAAAAGATAGACTAAGCCTTTAATTAAAGTGTGGGATATTACAAGTATAATTACAGTAGTAATCCACTTCCGCGGCAGTCAGCACGAGTTCACCAATAAATATATTGAAGGTTCACTGCAATTCCAAGAAAATTATATAAGCCTTGAAACTTGATTGAATAATTGAAGTTTCAAAAGTTCAAAAGCAATGCATAATAGACATGTGCACACTGAAATATTTTGTTTCGAAATTTCGTTTTCGTCCGAAAAATGTATTTATTTAGTTACTTCCGTACTTCATTTTTATTCATTTTGTTTTGTTAAAAAATTTGTCCCAAAATACGAATTAATTAAGGTAAAATCTGTCATAGAAGGCTTATGCCGTACACACGATCAGAATTTCCGATGGAAAAAGTCAGACGGAATTTTTTCATTGGATATTCCAATCGTGTGTGTGCCTCATTGGACTCTTTCCATCGGAAATTACGACGAACTTAGAAAGAGAACATGTTCTCTTTTTTTCCAATGAAAATTCGGAAATTCTATTTGTCTGTATATTACTCCGACGGAGAAAAAAAAAATGCATGCTCAGAATCAAGTTGGCGCATGCTCGGAAGCATTGAAATTCATTTTTTTGGGCTCGTCGTAGTGTTGTACGTCACTGCGTTTTGGACGGTCGGAATTTGGTGTGACTGTGTGTATGCAAGACAGCTTGAACGGAATTCCGTGAGAAAAATCAGTCGGAGTTTATCCCGACGGAAATTCCGATTGTGTGTATGGGGCATTATGGTGTCCGTCGAATGTTATAAGAAGATTCGACGAAGCAGCTAAACTGTATGACGCCGTAATTGTACATTTCTGGTCGAATGCTCCGCCCACAAGCTATAGTAGAATTCTAATGTTGTATGACTAGTAATAATTATATTTATTAATTATTATTACTAGTTAACCAACATTAGAATTCTTCTATAACCTATGGGCGGAGCATTTGACAGTAAATGTCCGCTCGTGGCGATCGTATGTTTTTAGCTGCTTCGTCGAATCTTTATGTCCCTATAATATCGAATCTTTTCTCTCTATGTCAAATAACCTTGGACTAATAGAGTTAGGTTAGGCATATTCGACCGTAGGTTCGATAAACACAGATCGCTATTGTCACCGTCATGTCGAATCTTCTATCTATATCGAACTGTTGTCACAACAAAATGAAAATAAAGCATTTTTAATGTTGGATCTTTCGGATTTGGGATTCTGCACGTTCGTTATCATTTGTTAAAATGAACGCGAAAGTCCATTCAGACGAAAACGAATGCACATATCTAATGCATAACAGAGTTTAAATACAGTTACAGGAATAGTAGCAATCACATAATTAAACAATGGGTCATGTGCCAGCAAGGGTATAACTTAAAACCACAGGGCCTCATAGCAACATTTTCAATTGTCCTCCCCCCTTCACTGAAAAAAAATGCAGCAAAAATTGACATTGTCTCTGCAAAGAGGCCCCTCCAACCCATTATTCCCTGTACACACGATCGGTTCGTCTGATGAAAACGGTGAAAAAAAATAGAGCCTGTTTTAAAATTTTCTGATGGTTAAAAAACCGATAGAAAAAAAACGATCGTCTGTGGGGAAATCCATCGGTCAAAAATCCACGCATGGTCAGAATCAAGTCGACGCATGCTCGGAAGCATTGAACTTCATTTTTCTCTGCACGTCGTTGTTTTTTACGTCACCACGTTGGACACGCTCGGATTTTTAACTGATGGTGTGTAGGCAAGACTGATGAAAGTCAGCTTCTTAGGATATCTGATGAAAAAATCCATCGGTCTGTTTTCATCGGATGAACCGATCGTGTGTACGTGGCATCATACTCACTTTGCCAGTTATCCCCCTGCATAGATGGTAATAAAATACCAGATCCACGTACCTCGGCGCATATATAAGCCCAGGGTAGCGTATCTCAGATACACTACGCCGCCGTAACTTACAGCGTATTTTCCGTATCCACAAAGAATTTGCGCCGTAAGTTACGGCGGCGTAGTGTAACTGTGTCGGCGTAAGGGCGCGCAATTCAAATGGATAAGATGTGGGCGTGTTTTCTTGTAATTCATCTTGAC